>NC_058159.1:31824750-31942908 GCF_020080835.1 Cotesia glomerata | reverse complement strand
TGTTCTTTAAAGAATAAAGTCGATTTGAATACTTTACGATAGTACTCTCACCTGGAAAATCGTCGATTTACGGTCCAATTGCAATAAAACCAAAGTAATCGGTAATTCCTCAAATATTACCATTAGAATTCGGGCATACCATGTTTATACAGTGATTATTGTGGAAAAAGTAGAGTCAATGATGTAAATTTTAAAATTAAATCGACTTGAATATGTTACAATAGCTACCTAAACCCGAAAAATGGTCGATTTTCGCTCCAAACGCGATCAACTCAAAATAATTGGCAATTCCATCAGGATTACCATCAATATTTGTTTAATCCATGTTCATACAGTGATTCTTGTTGAAAAAGTAAAGTAAATGATATACATTTTAAAATTAAGTTGATTTGAATATGTTACAATGGGTACCCTCACCCAAAAAATGATCGATTTTAGCTCTGAGCGCGACCAACTCGAAATAATTGGCAATTCCATCAGGATTACTATTAAAATTTTTTTAATCTATGTTTATACAGTGATTGTTGTGGAAAAAGTGGAGACATTTTTTCAATTATCCGAATTAAGTCGAATTGAATATGTTACAATGGGTACCCTCACCCGAAAAATGGTCGATTTTTGCTCCAAACCCGACCAACTCGAAATAATTGGCAATTTCATCAGGATTACCATCACAATTCCTCCAATCTATGTTGATACAATGATTCTTGTGTAAAAAGTGAAGTAAATGATGTAAATTTTGAAATGAAGTCGATTTGAATATGCGACAATGGGTACCCTCACCCGAAAAATAATCGATTATCACTCCAAACGCGATTTACTAAAAATAATTGGCAATTCCATCAGGATTACCATCAAAATTCGTTCAATCTATGTTTATACAGTGATTCTTGTGGAAAAAGTGGAGTAAATGAGATGTTTATAAGTAATTACTCATAATTACTAGTGACAATTTTATCCAAGAGTTGAGGGAGTGGATCATGAACCATTATAATAAACAAGGTGTTTTTGGGTTACGAAAGTATCTAGTCATCCGATAATTCATCCCTGGATGTAACCCTGTTCCTAAAAATTCTCTGGAATATCACTCCAAAATTTATTAGCTATAATATTAGGACCAATGATTCCACCGTGAGCAGACAAATAATTATAATTAATATAGCATGATTCACTGAAAATTCTTTTTGAAAATTTTGTCCTGAAATGCAGCAGTTGCATTCCATTTAACGGTTCGAGTAAAAGCAGATGTTATTTTCTACAGTAACACGGGCCAGCAAAATTTTTCCATGATGTTCTTTGATAGTGTCTTCTACTGACCAAAATTAAACGGAGATATTATCATACTTTTCAATGTATTTATTTTCCAAGATTCCACATTCACTCATAGTACTCCTTTTACTATAATATTCCTCTTGCATAAACATTATCACAAGTTCGTATTAATGTGTTCTCAAAAATTCTCTCACTTGGTTAACTATATGACCAAACATAATTTCCAAGTAAATAAGATCATGAGGCATCTCAAAAATATTTTCAATGCGACGTACTCGCATGTCCATTATGCGTATTATTTATTATTATATTTAATAGTCTTTTCAGTGTAAAGACCACGGTTTGACACAAAATTCTGTGTGTGCGTGTGTGTGTGGCTCTAATTCTGATGTTTCCAACTTTATTGTACGCGTTTTATTACAATGAAGGACTAATGTTCAATAATTTAGACATTACATCAACAGTTTTACTGTTCAACAATATTCAAGACTTTTTCTAATATTTACGCCTTGTTTGATAATGTTTGGCCCTGACTTTCAGTACTATAAATTTAAATTTCGTTTTGAAAGCGCGCTCTAATCCTTAACCTATCAGAATCTCGAATCTATTTTTTCTATTAGTATCGAGAGAATGTCGATACTAAACTACGTTTATATATACTTTAGTTATTAGTTTTAAATCCTAGAAATTTGTGGGTAGCGTTTTAAAATCAGGTGATTGGATATAAAATTAAAAAACGTCTATGAGTTAATTAGTGAAAATTTGTTATTTTACTACTATTTATTTTAAATGAGAAAATAAATCTGATTTGATAATGAATAGCCCCAATAAACGTAAAAATCATTACAATAATTTATTATTTATTTATGCTATTTCGACAGTATTTTTAACTGTAAGTTTTTTTTTATTTGGTTTTTTTCCATTAAACTCCTTAAAAGATAATGATAAATTAGCATCTATGAATGATTTACCAAAATCTATCAACAAAACTTTGTATGTATATTATGATTATTAATTTTACTTAATTAATTTTGATTTGTACAAACGTTAATTCTTATTAATTAATTGTTATTTATTTAGGTTGAATTCAAATATTTTATACAATCCGCTAGTCAAAAAAATTGTAATTATGGTTATTGATTCATTAAGATGGGATTTTGTTTTTACTAAAAGCGATGGTATACATAATACAATGATTTTTACAAATCGACTATTGGAAAAAAACTTTGGAAGATTGCTTCAGGTTAAAGTCAACAACCCAACCGTAACAATGCCAAGAATAAAGGTTTAATTTTATAAATTATTATTACTGTTAAAATAAATTTAAAGACAATTGTTAAATTTTTTTTTCATATTTCTAGGCCATAACAACAGGGAGTGTTTCTAATTATATAGATGTTATCTTAAATCTTGGCGAAACACGAGTATCCAGTGATAATATATTATTACAAGCTAAAAATCATGGTCACAAATTAATATTTTATGGCGATGATACATGGTTACAAATGTTTACCAATATATTTCATCGTTCTGAGGGAACTAGCTCATTTTTCGTTAATGATTTTGTGCAAGTATGCATCAACAATATTTTCATTAGATTTTTTTTTTTTTTTTTTTCTGTCGATAATGTATCATTTTAGGTAGATAATAATGTTACTCGTAACATTTATAGTGAATTAGAAAATAACAATGATTGGTCAATAATGATTCTCCATTATTTGGGTCTTGATCATATTGGTCACGTTTATGGCCCTAAAAGTCCATTAATTCAATCTAAACTTAAACAAATGGATAAAATTATTGAAGATATATCATCTAAAGTAATCGAATGGGTATGTGTTTTAATATTATTATTGTTGTTAATACTATTATTTAAACACTATATTCGTTTCATAATTTTTCATAGAATAAACAAAATGTTGAATCTTTATTTATTATTTGCGGAGATCACGGTATGAAAAATTCTGGAGGGCATGGTGGAGCAACACTTGAAGAAACTTTGGTTCCTTTGATAATAATTGATGGAAATTACAATGAAAATAATAATAATTCAAACACCAAAATGGTAAATCAAATTGATCAAATTGATATAACAACAAATTTAGCTGTTATACTGGGACTACCTTTACCATATTTAAATATTGGAGTCATATCTTTAAATATGATTAATTATAATCTATCATCGGCTCAAAAACTTTATATTCTTTATTATAATGGTAGACAAGTACTCAATCACTTTAAAAAGTTGTCAAACTTTCATTCAAAACGTTGGTATTTATATTATTTTTATTTAATTCAATTTTTTTTTTATTTTTTGGTTATTGGTATATATTTTATATAAAATATTTATTGTTACAGAATGTTATTTAAATTATTTAAAAGCCGTCAAGTTACATAATGAATGGATCAATTTTTCCAACAATGAAAGTAATTTTGATAATACTGTTTCCGAGAAAATTATTACATTATATCTCGAGTCTTTAAATGATATGAAAAATTTATTAGTTCAAAGTATCATTCAATACAATATTCCATTAATAACTATAGCCATTGTATTAACAATTCAAGTAAGCATTTAAAATTTTATTTATTTATTTAAACAGTACTAGTTTATTGTAATTTTATTATCTTTTTAGATTTTTTTCATCATTATTAATTTAAATAATCCGATCAATAAAATATTTTTATTAAAAAAATATTTTTACTATTGGTCATTTTCAGTGGCATCATGGTTTTCATTAAATTATATACTAATCAATTTTATAAATGATAATGAAAATTCTTTAAAATTTAATGACTCACCAATAGCTTTTATTTTAATTATTTTTATACTATTTAATTTAAATGTTTATTTAATGTATACAAGAACTGTTTTCCCATTTAAATTATCAATATTTTGGACTAGTAGTAAATTTTTAAGTTCATTTTCAATTTTTATGCTATATTTGGCTGTTGGACTGCATGCTATAAGTTTAGGTAGCAGTAGTTTTATTGAAGAAGAACATCAAACATGGTATTTCTACTGGACTACATTTCTTGTAATTATACTAATTTATTGTATCAAACAAAAGTCAAAAAATATTATGATAGAAAATAGCATCAATATAAAAATTATTTTTTTGCTCATTTTACATCGATTTTTGAGAAAATTAAATAGCACTGGAAATAAATATGCTAATTTACCCGACATTTCTCAATGGTTAAAAGAATCTGAATATTCTGATATTTACATGACCTTATTCGTAATAATTGGTAATTTAAAAAAAAATTTCTGCTTTACTAATGATTTTTTTTTTTTTCTCATTTTTAATCCGAGGTGTTTTATTATTATTATTATTTTCAGCTCTCGGATTGATTCTCTATATTCTACTATTTATAGTTAAAAATGATGAAAAAAATAAATTGAAGCAACAAAAAGATAAGTTACTTTTTTATTCTTCCACATTGCTCTGTATATATTTACGTCACGCATCAGAAAAAAACATCTATACATTGCCTTTTTATCCTGAATCGAGGTAAATTTTCAACATCATTATTTAAAGTTTATTTTTTCTTAACTATTCTATCTATATTAATGTATAATATATAAAATATATAATATATAATATATAATATGTTTTTATTTAATTCACAGAGGTATACGCGAAGTTGAAATATTTTGGGCCGTTTGTACATTTTATTTAATATATTCTATAAAAAAGATTATTTTTTATCCAAAAAATACTTACAAAAGTCTAATAAATCAATTGTTCTATTTATTGTTACAATATTGGATTATTATATCGGCCATACTACACCGACCTTATAACATAATATTATTACCAATTCAATTAATAAGTCAAATTATTATCAGTAATTTTTTAATAAATTATACAGATAATCTAAAGGTTTTAACATTTACAAGTTATTGTATAGGCAATGTTTTTTATTTTTACCAGGTATTATTATTATTATTATTATTATTATTAATATTATTAGTATATATTTATTTATTTTTATACAATTATTTATTATATCATTTATTAATTTTATTATTTTCAGGGTAACTCCAATAGTTTGGCAACTATTGATGTCGCTGCAAGTTGTATTGGTTTAGAAACTTACAGAATATACATTGCTGCGTTATTCATATGTATAAACACATTTTCATCACCTGTTTTGGCTTATTTAATATTAGTATTTAAAATAACATTGGGTGATACTTCAAATACGATAGAGTAAGTAAAATATATAATTTTATAACTTATTAAAAAAATTATATATACATATATATAAATTTAAAATCTTATCAATTTTTTATCAAATAGATTCTTCCAAAAACTACATTTCATTAATCGTCAATATGCAATATTTAAATTATTTTCGTTTATAACATACACAATCATAATAAGTATTGAAAGACATCATTTGTTTGTATGGTCAGTTTTTGCTCCAAAATTATTGTACGAAACGGCGCACTGTGTTTTAATTTTTTTTATTTTATTCTTTGTTGAAATTACCATTATAGTAATTGAAAAAATTTATAAAGTTTAAAAAAAAAAAATTAAATTCATCAAGTTAAGATAAAAAAATTTCTGTAGTGTAACGTATTTTTTTTTTTTTTTTATTTTTTAATCAAATTTATGATCACTAAATATATATATATACAATATATAACCATACATAAATTTAATAAAAAAGTATTTTGTAAATAATTGTAATACTTAGATTGATTAAGCGGTTATTGTACTTGTAAATATAATATTAGAGCAAAAAGTTTAAGCTTTAATTAAAAACCCAAAGTTTATATTTAGTTTTTTATAATTCATTATTATTAAATGCATTAAATTAACATAAAAATATGCTTTAATCTTTTTCTGAATATATTTTAATTAATCAATGAATTAATTAAAACGGTGAATTCATTCCTAGTTTTGTACCAAATTCTAATCGAGCCCTTTTTTGATGACGTACATTTGCTCTAAAAGAAAAAAAATTAAAAAATTAAAACTCTTAAAATTGTTTACTGTCTTTAATGTATTATCATTTTTTAATATATATATTTAAACTTACTTTATTTCTTGCCACTTAACCAATTCGTTAATAGTGAAAATTAGTGGAATTGATATAAGGAAAAATAATGGCAGTTGAACTGGAAATTTTTGATTCTTCCGTTGCTCTTCTTTCAATAATTTATACAATGTATTACCAGAAAAAAGAGCTTGTAATCCTAAACTGTAAAAATTATAGTTAATAATAATAATATTATTAAATTAAATTTACGTTTAAAGAAAAATAAATATATATTAAAATGTAATTATTGTATAAATAAAAAAAAAAAATACTTACACAATAACTATATTACAAAACCATAATAAATTATTAAATGGCATTCTTTGAAATATCAAATACTCTCTATGTACAAATCCTGATGAAATTATTACTGAAATTATATAAATGATTATTATTGTATAAATACTTATAATTAATTAATTACAAAGAATTTATTAAAATTTCTCAAGTATAGTAGTAGTAGTATATATACACACACACCAAAATGTAAAACTAACAAAGTTAGCGAAAAATGTTGCATCATAAAAATAATATTTGGTTGGGTATTCCAACCACCCCAACTAACATCATTATCATCAATTTCAAGATATATATAAAAACATTCTGTATTTATTGTATTTGTTGATGTAGTTTTTATATTATATAATGGACATAAAAACATGTAAAAAATCATTTGTGATAATACAAGTGTTATTATTGTAGGTAAAAATTTACTCCCATAACACCAAATAACAAAAAAGGCAACCTAAAAGAAAAAAATTTTTATTATTCACATTATTTTTTTATTATAATTTTAAAATAAATCTACCTTGCTATTAACAACACACTGATTTTTTCCGGTAGCTCTCTGCATTATTGTAGGGTCAATTGGTGTAGCCATCATTGATATTGATAATAGAGGAATAATTAAACAAATTAACCAGATAACTTGGCTTATTGAAAATAATGGTGGTAATAATAACAATACTGATAATGCTTGGGTAAATGAAAGTGTTACAATACAACACAACCAAAATTGAACACAATTCCATAAACATCTCATGTAATCTCTTGCCTTTAAATAATTAAAAAAAATTAAAAGTTTAATAAATAAAAAAAAAAAAAAAAAAAAAAAAAAAAAAAAAAAAAATTACCTCCATTACAAGGTGAAATAAAGCTATTGGATCTTCACGTTTTACACATAATGAACAAGCTATTGAATTAAGAGCTCGGCTTAAATCAATTGGTGATGGGCCTTGTTCATCATTTGTATTTACCATTACAGGAATTTTTTGACAAACTTGTGGATACAACGGTTCAACAGCAACTCTATTTTATAAAAATAATTATTAATTATTTAAATTTTATGATATAATAAAAAAAGAAATATTCAATTCAATTGTTACCCAGCATCTGCTTGCATAAATATCGGCATATTATCAGCATTTGCCGATGAACCAAGTACACAAACTACTTCACCATAATCTTGCATAATATTTAACATTTGACGAGTTACTATTGTATTGCAATCGGTAAACAACGATACCAATAAAGGTACATTGTCAACCATTTCAATATGCGGACGTATTTTATCTATTCCTCGAGGTAATTTTGCCTATAATGTAATATAATTCTTTTGATATTGTTTTCAAAAATTTATTATTCTATTGTATGTAATACTTACTCTGTTGGATAAATCAAAATTAACTGGAGCACTTTGTTCAGTACTGTCAGTAAGACAGCTCAACGATCTCCAAGCTTCCTGTCCAGATTCTAATTCAACACTTTGAACCAATACACTGTCTTCACTTTTTATTGTATCATGTTCTCTAAAGGAATAAATAAAAAATAAAATAGTGATTTTTTTTTTTTTTTTTTTTTTTTTCACAAACCTGTGACTCATTGCACTTTTAGTTTGCATAACAGAATCCTGATGCCATTCTGTTGTATCTTGTTCAAATTTAACAGTTGCATAATCCATATTTATTGCGCTAGGTGCAGACATACTCATTGTTCGACTGACATCCAAATTAGAACTAAAAAATTTACATAAAAACTTTAAATATAATAATAATAATCATAATAATAGTATTAAAAAACATTTATTATTTGTAATATAATATCAATAAGCTTATTATATTTTAAAGCAATAAATAGCTTGAAAATAATAGTAATAAAGTAATAATTCAAATATGGGTATGAATATGAGCATGATTATGAATAAATAATTAATAAATTAAATTCCTCGGTAAGTAAAATGTTCAATAACATACCGAGGACATACACGATTAAGCAATTCGCTGGCCTCTTCGTTCATCATGCAGGTATCAGTATTATACTGATTAAATTTATCAGAAGACGTTGGTGAGGACATAGCAGCTGCTTGGCTCACCCAACAACACCCTACTGGACTCTCTGACCTATTGTCATTTTGTTAGTTACACACATACGCGTAAAATAAAAATAAAAATAATAATAATAATAATAATAATAATAATAATAATATTGACTGTGTACAAAAAATAGTATACACTCCAAAACCTTAATTGTTAATTGATCGCAAAATTGTTATCATATTAGTATATAATTCTATACACAACAAAAAATATAAGCATGCTTGCAAGCATAAATTATTTAATGATTGTGGAAATTATCATAATGTTAAGTATTACTCTCTTGAATCGTTATTTTCTTCTATGATTAACACCATGCATCAATTAAGTTACTTACATTAATTATTAAATATATCAATTGTTAATATAATCAGATTATTGTTCATTAGCGCTTATTAATAACTATTAGTAGGATAAATTTATTTTAATAAAAAGAAAATGATCATTTTTATTATTATTATTATTATTTTTCCCCGCTTGATTATATGATAAGATGATAGATAATACCTAGCCCTCTCGCTGAGCAATGAAATGTGACAATTCCATCCACTCTCAAGACCCATCTTCTCTGAGAATACACGCGAACGTAATTCATTTTCCTTGCTGAAGTGAACAAATCTTATGCACGCTCTTTCTAATTGTTCAATCAATTGCACCTATTAATTTCACATACATATTGTCAGCGTTATCATCATAATTGTCAATATGATCAATCAACAATTATATTAAGTAAAACTATTACTATTATTATTTACAAGCATCAATTTGATAACATTACTCTCACGTTAACCTTAAATAGTAATAATAATAATAATTAAATACGAACCATATCTGCTTGAGCTTGATACTGCATTGTTACCATTCCAATGAATATTTGATTACATTGCATTTCGAAACAACTGTCAACATCATTTATTTCTTCATTTTTATTTTCAGTGCAAAGTAAGGAATCTATAATAAATAGATTAATATATTAATATATTACGTTTTAAAAATAAATAATTATCATAATTTTATTAAAAATTGAAAAAATGCTTACCTGTTGAATGAAATTGCCCTAGTAATCCTTTAACACGTGGATCTATAACATTTCGAAAATCCCAAGGTACTGGAGTTGGACTTTTATGAGGTGCATACAAGTGTTTACTATCAGATGGAAGTTCTAAATAAATATTTGATAATTTATTATTTACGGTATGAATCAATGGTCGATATGCAAATGCAGTACAGTAAGACGTTAAACTAGTCCGTTGATAAAAATCTTGAATTTTTTTTCTACATATTATAAATAAAGATAAATAAATAAATATTAAGTGTATTTAAATATATATAATTAATATAATAATAAAAAAAAATTATTGTAAATTTTTGACCAACCTATCAGAAGCGGATAATGGACAAAGATCATGTCCATCCCAAAATTCAATACATGAGTCTAAAATAATATCCGCAGTACCTTGAGTTAATAATTGTAAACTACCACCGGTACGTTCTTTCATTACAACTGCAACCATATGAGGGAAAGGAAATTTAAGTTTTGTAGCAATACTTAATGATCTTGCGAATTTAATATCACGTCTGACCATTTCCGGTTGCTAAATTTAAAATATCAAGACATAATTAATTTTTTACACTATTTTACAATGAAAAAATTAAAAAAAAAAAAAATTAAAAAAAAAAAAAAAGAACAAATGTTATCATACTATATACGTACAACATGTCGAAAAGTTGATAGCTGTTGTTCCAATTGAAAAATTTCTTGTGCCTGTTCTTGAAATCCTATTTGTTTTGCAAGTTCACATAAACACCTGTTAGATTAAACAATTTTAAAGATTATTAGAAAATAAAATTAAAACATAATAATAATAATTATTATTATCTCGACTTGTAATAATTTTATCAATATAATAAATTAACGTTTAGTTAAGTAAAAGTAAAAAAATAGATGTTAAGTAATGGTAAAGTAAAAGTAGTCTATTGTTAAGATTTATTTACATAGTTCGAGGTTTATTTTATAGTAAAAGAAACATTAAAAGTGAAAATTATTATTGTTATTAATTATTAATTATCACTATATTTACAGTAAAAATTAAAATAATATTATTATAGTTTATAAAGAGATTGCGAGTAGTTTTTATAAATGAAAACTATAATAAATAATATATTTTAACTGACCCCGTCTTTCCAATGTTTTCAAATTCCTCGACGATTAAATTTATTTGCCTCGAACTTTGCATAACTATATCGTTCTTGTTTGAATCAATTTTATCGTCATTGTTGTGGTTGCTGACAAATTTATTATTTAATATATTTAAAGAAGCCAAACTGTTAAAGTTTACTTACGTACATATAAAAATAATATACTTAAATATACGATTTTGTATATGTATTTATAATAATAATAATAATAATAATTATTATTATTATTATTATTATTTTATTTTTATATAATTAAATTGAGATATAAATTTTAAATCTTCAAATGAATATACCTTCTATTTATTACTGGAACTAAATTTTCATTGTAAAAAGCTTCACAAGTAACGTGACAACAAAATTGAGCATAATGTTCTTGAGTTTCCATATTACACGTATTGAGTAATATCGCCAAACCCAAGGGTTTTAGAGAATTTAAATGATGTCTCCAAGAAGGATCATCAAATTGAAGACGAAATGGTAGAGCATGATCGTGAGTTAAATCAAGAACTTCAGCAACTAAAGTTAAAAAAATTATACTGTTAATAATTTTTTTAATAATAAAATATACTTAATATTAAATATAAAAGGAAAAATTAAATTTACCATGTTGAACATATGTTGTACGGTGATTTTGTTGCTGTTTTTGTTTTTGTTTTTGTTCTTGTTCTTCTTCTTTATCTTGTTCTTGTTCTTGCTTTAGTTGTTGTTTTTGTTCATGCTGTTGGTGGTGTACTTCTTGTTCATTTTTATATAGAGGTTCTGTTGTTGTTCTTGGCGATTCCGATGGTTTTTCAAGGCTAATAGAACTAAAATTTAAATAAATAAATAAATAAATAAATACAGTGTTAAATTGAGAAAGAGAGAAGAATAAAAATAGAAAAATAAATTCCATTTAAAATACCTGGATGTACGAGACAGCGCATTGGCATTACGTAAAAAAAAAACTTTTTCTGCAGTTGGATTGGCCCAAGATAGAATTCCTTTTTTGTCAATGCAACACAATGCTGTAACTGATCCTAATACATGAAGAATACTTGCTGAACGTGACATCATAAATTCTTTACCAATAATTATTGAAAAAAAATATTCCGCCAATTCTGACCAATTATAAACAACCTCAGGATTATTTGGGCCTGCTATATCTGTATCATCATATGGATCTACAAACTATAAATATATTACAAAAATTAAAAAATTAAAAAAAAAAAAAAAAAAAAAAATACAAATTTTATTATTAATAAAACTTACCGAAATTTTACTAGAAGATTGATAAAGTTGAAATAAAGCTTTGAATCTTGCCATACCAAAACAATTTAAAACAATCCAAAATATTGGAAAAATAATTGGCAATAATGGAAGTGTTACTGCTATTGGTTGTAATAAAAATAATTCAGTCCAGTGGCCAGTACCAGCATACTTGTAAAAATATAAATATCGTAATAAATTTACAATTAAAACAATTATTAAAAGAATAGGATAGGCCAATTGTTCAATGCAACAAATCATAAGTAAATGACGTTTGCGATTATGATAAGTAACTGGTCGATCAAGTGCTTGATCTAAAGCCATCCGTAAATTTACTAAATACGGAGTTTCTTTTAATATATAAATTTTATTTTTTAAAGGAATTCGTGCTTGAGGTGATGTAAATATTTCATTTGTATTGTGATTAACATTTGGGCTATAAATTTCTTTAGCATATAAAGGTGAGCCATCAGGATCCTGAAAACATAAAAAAAAAAAATTAATTTTAATAAACTAAGGCATAATAAATATATTAATATAATGACTAATATATTAAAGCTTACGTTGTATGGAATACAATAACCAGGTACTTGTTGACCGGGTTTTATTATAATAATATCACCAGTAACTAGTAAAGCCCATGGTAAATTAACAATAACATTATCCCGATATGTCCACTGTAGAGTTACGCAAGGTGAAAGGGGAGTACAAAGATGTGGATAATTTTCTGGTTTCCATTTGCATAATAAACGAGCAGCTGAAAAAAAAAATAAATTAAATTAAATTAAATTAAATTTTATTTTATTTTGTCATTACTGATCAAGTATTTTTAATAATATGTATATTATTTATACCGTTTATTTTTTTGAGAAGAATGTTAACCCTGTGAGGTATTTCGTTATGGCGTAAAATATTATCTGATATTACTAACACAAAATTTAATATAACAAAACAACAGATAATAAGTGCTTCATATGGCAATAATGAAACTTTATCGCTGTGATAACAGATAATAATAATTAATAATATATTGTGATGATCTGATGATGTATATTAACATATTAATATCTTACCTCTGTTGATTAATATTTAAATAAGCAATTATTAAGATGATGGCATTTATGAACAGTGCAACAGCTGATGTCCAACAAAGTGTTGTATACTGACTTTTGTGATGGAGTGAATCTTTTAACCAACAATGAAATTTTCTAAAAATAAAAAAAACTACATTGAAAGATTTAAAGATCTTAATAACAATAATAGGTAGTAGTAGAATAATTAAAAAAATAAAATTTTTCTTTTTTTAAAATACACGACAAAACTTACTTATTTTTATGATAGTCAACTTTATATTCAATTAAAACACGTTCAACTTCATGATAAAGAATTTCTAATGCCTCCGTAGTTGATAATCCTATTTTATTACTCATTTTAATATTTCAATTTCAATTTTAATTTAATAAATTTTTTTAATCAGCATCCTCTTGAACTCTGTTTTTTTCCACTTGATAAAACAAACAATTTATATAAATTATTATGCTTAAAAGTTATTTTTATCCATACATTTTGAAAATTATATAATCATTTGCTAAAATTTTTATCTATTTATATTTCAATTTAAAAAAAAAAAAAAAAAAAAAAAAAAATTATACCCTTAACACAGTTTAATAATATCATGAATGAAAAAAAAAAATAACCGCTATTGTTTATAATTTACAATGTTGTTTGATAAAATAAGTAGAATCAATATTTTATAAATAAATATATATATATATATATATGTATAAATACTGTAGTAAGTATAATTTTATACATCACATCTATCGATAAATTTAATAAAATAACTTAAAAATACCAAAAGTTTAACATTGCAAATACATTTAAAAAAAAATTTTTTTTCTTTTTCATATTTACTGCTATAACTATTTTCGTTAAACAACTCGTCTTGTGATGTTTTTTTAAATTATAAAAGAACAATGTAATATTAATAATATTTACTATTAATTAAAAATTACATTATTAAAGAAAACTGTGAAAAAAATTAATCGTATAGTAATATCCAAAAATAACTGTAATCTCTAATATACATGCTTATGATGTTATATTTATTTATTTACTTATGTATATATTATTGTTGGTTAATTGTTAATAAAGTATCGTACATGTATGGCCATCTATATAAATAATTTTTATTTACATTTTAGTTTTGATAATTGTAGTATAATGTAGGGGATATACACGCACACATTCATACATGGACACATATACACAAGTCAAACCTCACACACTGTACACCAGTGGAGGCAACTCAACTATACAAAAATTACCGACTGAGACCTTCTCCGTACGGTTGGCAGTTGAATTATTATTATGATTACTAAGCTAACCATTAAATATATATATACATGTGATGCTACTTTAAGAATAAAATAACTAATTATTTTTGTATTACTAATTGAGAATTGTGATTAATAAAGCGAAGGTTGCTGCATACACGCGTTAATAATTAATTATATAAATAATATAAATAAGTGGAGTAAAATATATATATATATAAACCCCCACAATTGGTGACCCCGAACGCTTGATAAAATTCAGCAACATTCCAGCGACGCCAGTTTGTAATCATCAATTCAGCATTACCGCCAAAATTCACAATCAATGTCAGTGATGCATAGTCCTCCGCTTCTCAACTTGGGGAATTCCCTGGAGGATACAACAAAAGACGAATCAGTCAAGAATAATAACGGTGAGAAGGATATGCCATCGTTATCTCCGCAAGATACGACGAGTAACGAGCATACGAAGACCCCGGAAAAAACACAAACTGGAAATAGCAAGGAGCAACCACCAGCTAGCAATTGGTTCCACCCTACAAGCTATTATCATCCAATGTATCAACAATATCCAGTTCAGACAGGTATGCACATTCCTACTTCAAGCAGGAGCAACGAGACTCCCAACTTGAACGCTCAAACGTACAATAATGGTTTAATTACCTACGCGTACCCTCCAATGAACTACCCGGGAAATGGTCCACCGATGCAAAACATGCAACCTAGACAACCACCACCACCAGCTCTGATCCCACCAGGATTACCACAGCCACGACCACTACCAGCTGGCAACTGGCAAAACACGGCTCAACAAACAAGTGTTCCACAACTTAACCTCCCACCGAGACCAGCAAGGTTAGAAAGAAACGACCTCCCGCCATTCTGGCCTCAGCACGCCAAGTTATGGTTCAGCGCAGCAGAGTCAGCCTTCTCCAGCAAAGCAGTGGTAGATGACGACGAAAAATTTAGAGCAGTAATTACCAAGCTCGAGCAAGAACATCTTACTGCAATCGAGCAACTGGTAACCAACCCACCAGGACAAAACAAATACCTGGCAATTAAAACTGCACTGATAAATCACTATTCATTATCTCGGGAAGAGAGCTTTAGAACTCTCGTATCCGGACTGTCATTAAAGGTCGACGACCTTCGGAACTTTATGCTGAAATGTGCAGGCTCGCAGGCAACGCAGTAGGTCCAGAATTCATCAGAACCATGTGGATGGATCGAATGCCTAAAGACATGCAGATGATCTTATCACTCGCCGAGACTCTGGACAGCAGCATACTACTTGAATTAGCTGACAAAACAATGTCACTATGCGACAAAAATGCTAACCCACAAGTAGCCGCAATAGCACGAAATCCACACAAGGATTGCGACGAAAAATTCCAAATTCTTACAAAAGAAATGAAAAATCTGTCAACAAAAATCGACAGCTTGGTCGGTGCTCAGAGGAAATCTCGCAGCAACTCCCCACATCCCCAGGGAAGTAACTCTCGAACCAACAGTGCTGATCGAGCACCCAAGCTTTGCTTTTATCACAAAAAATTTGGAGCACTAGCATTCAAATGCGTGCCTAAATGTTCCTGGAATGAGAACCAGGGAAACTCTCAAAGCCATCAATAGACGCGACGGCTACGGATGGCGAAACAAAGTCTCGTCGTCTGTTCTTATACGATAAGAACACAAAATCAAGTGTCCTTATCGACACAGGAGCTGAAATATCAGTCATTCCTCCAAGTCTTCAAGATTTAAAAAATACAACTTTACACACTCTGTATTCAGTCAACCAAGAACCCATTCATACCTACGGGGAGAGGATGGTCACAATGAACCTAGGTCTACGTCGACCCATACAATGGGCCTTCTGCATTGCTGACGTGCCGTATCCTATCATTGGAGCTGACCTTCTTGGGAGTTTAGGATTCGTAGTAGACATTAAACAAGGTCTACTCATCGATCCTGAGACTGGAACAAAAGCGAAAGGTACGTTTAGTAACTTTTTTGTGCAATCGATCTCTGCGGTAAATTTTAACAATAAATTTGCAGACATCCTAAAAGAATTTCTCGAGCTGCTGGGAAATCCTTCTAACAATATAGCAGCGAAAAATCCTGTTAGACATCATATTAAAACCACGGGACCGCCATGCGCACAGCGCGTTCGACAGCTCCGCCCAGAGCTACTCAAAAAGGCCAAGGAGGAATTTCAAATAATGCTTGACATGGGCATTATGAGACCCTCCAGCAGTCAATGGGCCAGCCCGCTACACATGGTGCCAAAGAAAAATGGTGATTGGCGACCTTGTGGAGATTTTAGAAAACTGAACGAACGAACCGAGCCAGACCAGCATCCAATTTCATTATTAACAGATTGCACTCGGTTTTGGCAGAGAAAAAATATTTTCTAAGGTCGATCTCAAACGAGCGTACAACCATATACGAGTAGCCGAAGAAGACATACCTAAGACGGCTATAATCACGCCATTTGGACTCTTCGAGTCAGTCTACTTACCCTATGGTCTACGAAACGCAGCTCAGTCTTTCCAGAGACACATCAATGAAGTTATTCGAGGACTAAAAAATGTCTTCGCTTTCATCGATGACATTTTGGTCGCATCCGAGACCGAAGAAGAACATGAGGAACAGTTACGTGCACTTTTTAAACGACTGAAACAGTACGGCTTGTGCATTAACGCTGACAAGTGCATTTTCGGTGCATCATCAATCGATTTTTTGGGCTATCGACTCTCCGCGGAAGGTGCTTCCCCATTACCGGACCGAGTCCAAGCCTTACTCGACTACAAAAAGCCTGACACAATTGTAGAATTGAGACGCTTCATAGGAGCTATCAATTTTTACCGCCGCAACGTCAAAAATGCAGCCGAAGCACAAGCGCCTCTAAACGAGTTGCTAAAAGACTCCAAAAAGAACGATAATCGACCCGTCCCTTGGACAGAAGAAACTTCACAAGCTTTTGAGAAGGTAAAAGAACAATTGGCACACGCCACCCTCCTAGCACATCCCGTTCATGGAGCCGAGCTACGACTAGTCACCGACGCGTCAAGCACAGCCATCGGCGCATCCATAGAACAACGAGTTGACGGAAACTGGCAGCCACTCGGATTCTTTTCTCGAAAACTTACTGAAGCCCAAAAGAAATACAGCACCTACGACAGAGAGCTTACAGCAGTCTTCGAAGCCGTAAAATATTTTCAACACTGGTTGGAAGGACGAAATTTTGCCATTGTCACAGACCACAAACCATTGATCTACGCCTTTCAGCAAAAAGGAGATAAAACTGCTCCACGGCAAATCAGGCAATTAGGATACATTGGACAGTTTACTACGGACATAAGGCATATCAACGGCGCAGAAAATTTGGTAGCAGACGCGTTGTCACGAATTGACGCGATCAGACTGCCAACAGCTATAAATTTCGAAGAGTTAGCACGAGCTCAGACAAACGACATCGAGTTAGCACAGCTGATCAGCGATCAGAACACATCGCTCAAACTACAAAGACTAACCTTTGGACCAGATCACCAAGCAATATATTGTGATGTCTCTGCAAATGACATACGACCTTTTGTACCAGCGAGCTTTCGTCGCCAGATTTTCGACACATTTCATAATTTGTCTCATCCCAGCGGCCGAGTAACAAATAAAATTATCGCGCAGAGGTACATTTGGCCTTCTATGAACAAAGACATCACCAAATGGGCCAAAAATTGTCTTCAGTGTCAAAAATCAAAAGTCGGTCGTCATGTGCATACACAACCTGCTGCTTTCACAAATCCTGACGCAAGACTAGATCATATACACATTGATTTAGTTGGTCCAATGCCTGAATCCGAAGGATTTCAATATTGCTTAACCATGGTTGATAGATTCACTAGATGGCCAGAAGCTATCCCCATCAAGGACATCACCGCGGAAACGGTAGCTACCGCTTTCTATAATCATTGGATCGCTCGGTTTGGTTGCCCCTAAGTTGGTCACCACTGACCAGGGATCTCAATTTGAAAGCGCTCTGTACCAGGCACTACTCAACTTAGTCGGAGGAAAACGTGTTCGCACCACGGCTTACCATCCAGCAGCTAATGGACTCATCGAGCGTTGGCACAGGACAATGAAGGCCGCAATTATGTGCCACGAGAATCCTCAATGGACTAAAGTGCTTCCGACAGTCTTATTAGGATTGAGATCCTGCTACAAGGAGGAACTCAAGGCTTCACCAGCCGAATTCCTCTACGGTACAAACCTCAGGATACCAGGAGAATTTTTTACACACGAAGATCCTCCAGATGACCCTCAATTTTTCCTAGAAGATTTTAGAGTCCATATGAGAGACGTTAAGCCAGCTCCTGCAGCTCATCATTGCAAAAGAAAAGCTTTCTGCTATAAAGATTTGTCAACGTGTACCCACGTCTTCCTAAGAATCGATGCTGTCAAACGCCCTTTGGAGCAACCTTACTCAGGACCACATGTCGTGAATAAACGCATTGACGATCGTACTTTTAGCATCAACGTCAGTGGAAGAGATACAGTCGTCAACGTTGAACGCCTTAAACCAGCTCACATGGAAACTGCAGAGTTACCAGAGCCACAGGAGCCACAGGATCCAGAACCGGCATCAGAAACCTCTGAACAACCGGCCACTGGGAACCTAGTCGTACCAGTCGAAGTTCATAGACCAATGACTACTACGACTAGCAATAAGGATCCACCAACTCCAAAGACGTTCATTCCAGGACTACAACCGGTGCAAACTACCTTTTCATCGACTCTGCGAACCTACCCAACGAAGAAAGTCAAAATAAATCTTCAGAAAAATCAGGTATTCGCATTCTACCGAACACCGCCTACCTGATTCTTAGGGGGGGGAGTGGTGTAGGGGATATACACGCACACATTCATACATGGACACATATACACAAGTCAAACCTCACACACTGTACACCAGTGGAGGCAACTCAACTATACAAAAATTACCGACTGAGACCTTCTCCGTACGGTTGGCAGTTGAATTATTATTATGATTACTAAGCTAACCATTAAATATATATATACATGTGATGCTACTTTAAGAATAAAATAACTAATTATTTTTGTATTACTAATTGAGAATTGTGATTAATAAAGCGAAGGTTGCTGCATACACGCGTTAATAATTAATTATATAAATAATATAAATAAGTGGAGTAAAATATATATATATATAAACCCCCACAATAATTGTATATAAGGCTCCATCTTGTATTAGTATAATGTACCATTTTATTTTTTCCTCACATTTTCCTCGTTCACCCGGCGGTTGTTCCCATAATCATCATCTCGATCTCTCTAACTGAAGCATCATCGTCATAATCCTGCGCAGTTGATAGTCTTGTCTTTGTATGTGATCTATGGGTGTCTGAGTGTCTTTTCGATGCCCGAAACGATTCACCTTTGGCAATAAAGAATTTTATATTAAAATTTTATTATCAATTAACATTGTAAAAATGGCATGTTCTGCTGTGCGTTCTCCAATTTTACGCAATCCATCTGTAAGTTTAATTAATTTTATTTTTTTATTAAATGTTTTATCATTCAATTCAACATTTTTTTCTTTTCTACATTCTGAAATATATATTTCGTTTCTTATAAACTATAAAACTCGAGTGTTATATAAAACCGTAGACATTTTAACTATATTATAACAATTTTTTATGATGTTACTCGGTCAAAGAAAGTCAATACTTTATTTTGATCTTCAGTATATAATTTAAATTAGTATATTAATCCAAAAATCCATTAAAAGAATTATAATACTTTTTTTTTTTCTTTTTTTTTTTTTTTTTACTCTTCAAAGATTTATTATTGTGCATTTTTAGGGTTAACTTTATTGTACTCTGAGTGACACTGACAGATATTTAAAAAAATAAATAAGGTTTTTGTTATTATCATAATTTTTATTGTAGGTAAGAAATTATGCAGCTGCAGTAAAAGCTGCTCATTCTACACCAGCAGCTGCTGCTGCCGGTGATTTTCAAGTCTTGAGTAATAAAATTACTGTTGCTGCATTGGATAACAATAGTCCGGTTACCCAAGTATCAATTGTTTTCAAGTAATATATTTTTTTTAATAATTATTTATTATTATTATTATTATTATTATTATTATTATTATTTTATTGTCTATATACAGAGCTGGACCTCGAAATGAAACGTATGATACCCAAGGTATTTCACATCTTTTACGATTAGCAGCTGGATTAACAACATCGCGCGGAACTGCATTTGGTATTACCCGCAATATTCAACAACTTGGTGGTAATATATTTGCTACAAGTGATCGTGAATCAACAGCTTATACTCTTCAAGTAACTCGTAATCATTTGTAAGTAATTAATTTAATAATAATAATAAAATTATTAACCAATAATAATTAATTTTTTTTTATTAATAATAATTTAGAGACAAAGCTTTAAACTTCTTAGAAGATGTGGTAACACGACAAGTATTTAAACCATGGGAAGTTAATGATTTATCACCAAGACTACGTTATGAACTTTCAGCAGTTCCAGAAGCTACAAAATTACTTGAGCTTTTACATAAAGCAGCTTATCGTACAGGTTTGGGTTACTCTTTGTATTCTCCAAAACGTCATATTGATAAAATATCATCTGAAAGTGTAAGTTTATTATTTAATAAAATATTAAAAAGAAAAACAAACTACACTGTATAATTATTAATATTTATTGATTTTTTTTTCTTCATTATTAGTTGCAACATTTTGTCAATAGTTGGTACACAGGACCAAGATGCGCTGTAGTAGGTACTGGCATATCACTGTCAAATTTATCTAGCTTTGCAAACACTTTAAATGTTGGAACAAGTGAGGGAAATTCATCACCATCAAAATATTATGGCGGAGAAATACGTAAAGAACGTAATTCTTCGATTGCTAGTGTTGCATTAGCTGTTGAAGGTTCAAGTTTTAATAATGATAAAGATGCATTGGCATTTGCTGTATTACAACAGGCTGCTGGAACTGGTCCTCACATTAAATGGGGCACAACAACAGCTCCATTGCAACGAAGTGTCATTTCAGCAGCTGAAAATGATCCATTTGCTATTTCTGCTTTCAATGCCAGTTACTCTGATTCTGGACTTTTTGGAGTTATCATCCAAGCACCGGCTAATGTCGCTGGATCGGTAATTTTAATTATAATTATAAATAATAATAATAATTTATTAATATTCATACACTTATATATTATGTTTATATTAAAGATCACTAAAGCAGCTTACAAATGGATGAATTCCCCTAATATTACCGATGCTGATATTGCTCGTGGAAAAACAGAATTAAAGGCGTCAATTTTATATACAAGTGATAATAATACAAGACAATTGGAAAATCTTGCTCAGCAAACATTATTTAAAGGACGTCCAGTATCTTGTGCTGCACTAGTTGCTGAAGTTGATAAAATTTCATCTGCAGACGTTAAAAAGGTACCTTTTTTATGTTGTGATTTTTAAAATTATCCATAAATTTATTTTTATTTATTTTCTTTTCTTTTTTGTAATAGGTCGCTGGAAAACTTGGTGGTAAAGTTTCTATGGCAGCCATAGGTAATCTGGCAACTGTACCATACATAGATGAATTAAATTAAATTAAATTAAACGCCCATTAGAAAATCAAGTAATAAATAAAAAAAAAAATTAATAAAATATTAAATTACCTTTAATAGTATTGTAATAATAAATATTATTTATATAATTATAAAAATAATATCCATGTTACAATGTCGATATATGTCAAGAATGACAATTTAAAAATATCCAATTACGATTCATGTAATTGTGTAAATAATAAATAAAAAATAAAAATAGTAATTTTTTTTTTTCAAGTTAATTATTTATTTATTTATTTTATTATTCAATATAATTTAACTTGTTCAATAGAATAAAACTTATTGAAATATTTGCGAGGAGATTTCAAAGATTTTCCATTCATAATTCGTAACAGTATTGGCCTAAGATCCTGTAAATCCTTGAATATTTGAAACTGAAAAAAAAAAAAAAAAAAATAAATAATAATTTTAAACAATTTATGTACAACTTGGTATAATTATAACTGTTATATTAATAAACTTACATGATTATCAATAATGGTATGTAACCTTTGAAGAATAATTACAACTTGAGAGTCTTGCGACAATAAATAATGTTGATAATGTGAATCAATAAAAATACTAGCCCATTCATAAAGATGTTTATCATTTGTTTTATCGATAAAAGCATTTCTATTTAAATTTAATTTATCAATAAGATAGTTAATCAATGTTAAAATTTCTGTAAAAGTCAAAGTTGTTTTAATGTGTGCTAACAATGATAAATCAGAAAAATTTTGTTGAAAAATTTTATCTAAAAATAAATTTCTTGTAGTTTTAAAAATTTTTTCATCATCATCATCATCATCATCATTATCATTATCATCATCACAAGTTGTACCATTTAAAGTTATTAAAAATGTTTCGTCAGATGTTCTAAGACCAAATGCTAATAAGTCAACTAAAATTTGTTCTGGAAGATCTTTAAAATTATCCATACACCATAATATAGATTTAATATCTTTTTGTTGAATCAGTTGAGGCATAAGCGTTTGATGAATAGTTGCATCACTGACACCTTCATTTAATAAACTGTTTATTTGTTTAGTAAGATTTATGGGTAGAGAATGATTTTTTGACGTAGATAGTTTAATTGGTGATCCTGAAATAGTATTGCTAGACAAATTTTCCCAATCAACAATTATTGCTTCTCGGACTTCAATAATATCATTGTCATCATTATCTATTATTGATTTTGAATCTTTTTCATTATTATTATTATTATTATTTTTGATACTGAAATTATTATTAATTTTTAAAGATGAACCAAGCATGGTATCCATTTTTTGTGATGCTAATTTAAATTGAGCTACTGATAAACTTCGATTAGCTGCCAGTAATAATTTGTCATCAATACGCCAAAGTTTTGCATTTTTAGTGTAGAGTTTTAATTTTTGAGAAGCCTCTACAAGTTTATATTCAATATTATATATTGATAATACAGCACCTTCGTCATTAGCATCAGCACCATAAATAGCTATTGTAGTTTCATTTAATGATATCATTGCTACTGGATTATTGGTACTTATAAATGAAAAAACGGTAATAACATTTCCCGGTGGTGGTTCTGATGATGGACAAGTCAGTGGATATTTGTAAAGCCGACCGTGTGACCCTGTAAATAATAAAAATAATAATTAAAATAATACTATATAATTAAATAACAATAATACTTACACAATGTTAAAAGATATGCATTGTTTTTAACTTGATGTAAAACATGACCTATTAGTTTTTCAGATTTACGTTTTAATTCAATTTTTTTAACTTGTTGATTATTATCTAAATAGGTATCATCTTCAAGATTTACGACAAAATAATTTAATTTTGTTCCAATTGTAGTTAAAGCACATAAATATGTTTTGTTGTCAACTTTAGTTAATTTACAATCAATAAATTTTTCATTAGATCTCAAAAATCCTTTGTTTGAAGACCATACATTTCGATTGTCTAAAGCCCAATTTAATGATGCTGTAGCTCCATTTTGTTTAACCAATATCGATGAATCATTTTCTAAACTAAGTATACCATATAATGAATCATTAAAATTATACTTTTTTAAATTATCCAAAGATTTTTCATCTTTATCCCAAATTTCAATATACTTTTCGTTTAATATTGCGGCATAACGATCATTTTTTCTATCATAAATAACTTGATAGGTAAAACGTTTTTTTTTACTAGACCAGCTGTTTAGTTGTTTCGAATCATCAAGCTAAAATAAAATAATATTTAACCTATTTTTTATATACTTTTATTTTCTGTATAATGTAAATAAAAATTAAAAACTAACCTTGTAACGTATCGCAATATTTCGGTCTAAAGTAATAATAGCACATCCTGGATCGGCATCTTTTTCAACTCCCAATAAAGACTGCTGATCATTCAATGGGCACAATGTATGATATGAATATAATTTAGCCATTATTATATATTAATAAAAAAGTTTTTCAAGTAAAATTGTCAAAAGAGTTCCTCAAATAAATAAATACAAGTAAAATGCCGTTTAAACATAACCTATATAAACACGCGATTGAGAAAATAAAGAAGCGCAAAGAGAAACCATGTGTATATATATATATATATACCACGTGCCATGCTGTGGAAATTTCAAGGGTACTAAAAATTTAAAGCGCATGCGTAAATAAATACAAATCTAAAACACACAACGTACAAACCGCGAAGGGTGTTTTTTTTTTTTGTAATTATTAAAAAAGAGACAATAATAATTTTTAAACTTATTTTATAAATATATACAGCTTAAATTTTAATTACTTGAAATTTTATTTCTATTATATTTCTTGAAAAAAAAAAAAAAAAAAAAAAAAAAAAATTTTTTTAATAAATAAATAAAAGTAAATGTAAAATAAAAATTCATCCCCATGTCTCAGTTTGATATCGTCCAGTTTTTTCAAGTTGTTTAATAAACTCTTCGGCTTGAGTATCACTAAAATTTCCAAATTTTTTGGATAAATCAATAAATTCATCTCTTACATCCTTTGGCATATTTTTAGAGCTTCCTGACAGATAAATTTTTCCACCTTTTGACAATAATTCCCAGCATAATTTACCTTGTTCACGTATTATGTGTTGAACATATCTGAAATAAATTATAATGTAAATAAGGATTGTTTAAATTAGGATAATAAAATAAAAATAAATAATAATTACATTTTGTTTTCCTGATCTCGAGAAAAAGCAAAAAAAATTTTTAAATTATTATTATATATTAATTTTTCAATATCATTACGATAATGATTATCTTTATCTTTATGCCGACATCCAAAAAATAAAACAGTATCGGTAAAATCATGTTTCAAAGCCAATCTTTCAAGCAATAATGATCTAAATGGAGCAAGTCCAGTACCCGGACCAATTAAAATCATTGGTTTATCATAATCAAATTTGAAAGTACCTTTTTGTAACCAACATATTATTTTATTATTATTATTACTATTATTTATTTTTAATGAGGCTAACCAATTAGAACATAAACCAAAACGTGGTGTAATAAGATTTGTTTTATATTTGACAACAGCTACCAATAAATCTATTTGATTTTTTTTATATTTATTACTTGAGGCAATACTAAAAGCCCGTTGTTTTATTGGTGACATTATTTCAAATAATATTTTTTCATTTAATTTTTTAGCAGTATTTGGAAAATCATTTAATACTTGAATAATATTTCTTTTTGGTCGGTTAACATAATTAAATAATTCTTCTTGTCCATCAGCTGTTGTAAATTCGATTAATTTATCTTTTTCCAATTTATTATCACTTATAGAAGCTAATATATACATTGTTGATCTTCTTGGAATATAATTTAAATCCCAATAATATTTAACAAGTTGTTCAAGTTTTATTGGTTCTTCTAAAATATGTGGTATTTTTATTTCTTTCTTATTTAATTTAATAATTGTATTTTTATTAATTGGAATATTATGTTGTTTAAGTAATTCGAAAAAATTATCTATTTGTTGTGATGAATTTTCCGGCCTTAAATAAATAATATCACCTGGCTCATAATCGATATTATTATTAAATAATAATTTTATTAATCTAACATCTTGATAATGATCTTGTGCTGTTAATTTAATATTATCAATAACTTTACAAACTTTTAAATTTTCATTAATACCAACTTCTTTCATATATATATTATCTAAATAATATTTATTATTATCATCATCATCATCATTGGATAATATTGTTACATCATAACGTTCCTCTATATTGAATGTATTATCATTATTATAAAATTTAAATGATGATTTTATTGATTTTAACAATGTTATATTGTATAATTCACCAATTTGATTAAACAATTTTTGAATCCATGGATCAATAGCTGCATCTATTCCTAAATCATGTTGATCATCAGCTAAACCAATAGGTATTATTGATGTACCACCTAATTGTAATAGTCTTTTGTATAATTTTTTAGCAGCATAATTGTATTTTTCATATGAACTATCACCTAATCCAAGTACAGCATACTTTAAATTTATTAATAAATTTTTCGGTAATTTTTTTTGCAATAAAAAACGCCAAAATGTTTTCATATTTAATGGGCATTCTCCTTGACCGGTTGTACTGGTAATAAATATTATTAATTTTTCATTCATTAAATTTTCAATATTATAATCGTCCATACACATAACTGAACAGTTTAATTTATATCTGTAATAATAATATTTAAATTAGTATAAATATTTTTGTTTATTAAATAATAAATAAATATATAACCTCTTAATTAATTTCCAAAGTCCTTCAGCGGTATCTTGAGCAGTTCCAGTTTCACTTCCATACAATATTTTTATGTCTAGAGTTTCCATTATACAATATTGATATTTAAATAGTAAAGAGAAAATAAATTTTTTTTATTTGTGTATTTATTTTTTAATTTACGAATAACGCATATAAAACTAGGTTATGGACATGTACTAGTAGTAATATAGTAAATAAAGCTGAATGACTAAATATATATACATATATAAGAGTATACATTATCTTTTTTTTTTTTTTTTTTTTTTTTATTTAAATTATTACCAGTAATAATTTATAAATTCAATCGGTAGGACTTTTGAATGTATTTTTTTTTTTTTTTTTTATATATATATTTTATATTGGAAAAGTCGTTTTTAATTTCCCGCTAAGAAAATCGAAGATTTTAAAAATTCGGAAAGTTATTGGTTTCACCCCGTTTTGCGAAAATTGAATTTTCATCAGATCTCGACGTTTTAAGGTCACAGGAAGCTTTCCTGACTATTCCCGTGATGGTGTCCATGCGGCTGTATGTATGTGTGTGTGTATGTATGTAAACTTCTTATAACTTTTGAACGGCTTGACCGATCGGATCGAAATAGGTGGCGATCCAAAGAATATCATTGCCATTAAATTTCGTGAAAATTTGAATCAATTCGGTACGCTAGATTTTGAGAAATCTCAAAAATAAAATTTTCAAAAAATCGTTTTTTTGGAATAATTTCTAAACGGTTGCATCGATCAATTCCAAAAACTATTCCGCTCTTGAGTTTAAAAAACCACGTCGATTGCCACCAGTCCCGTCAAAATCGGTAGATTCGTTCGAGAGTTATCGAAAAGGAAAAATAAAAAAAAACTTCTAAATTCCTCGTTCGATCGATTAAAACTTAAAGATCCGTTATGAGGTTTCAAAAACTGCGTCTAATGCCACCAACCGCGTAAAAATCGGTTCATTCATTCAAAAGTTATTGCGGTTTGAAAATTCAAAAAATAGTGTTTTATCAAACTTCCATCAGACTTTTGAGCTCGAAGAGCTCAAATGCATAAAGAAGCTATCTCTTTGAGCTCGGAGAACTCAAAATAACACAGAAATTGTACTTTTGAGCTCGAAGAGCTCAAAAACAAAATAATAAGTGAAATGTTGAGCGTTTAGGTATGGAGTTAGCGGGAAGTTGCAGGGATGGCCTTTGGGGTCAACCGTTTTCCTAATTTTTTTTTATTATAATTATTTCCATTATCATAAGTATATAAAAATAAAATAATTATTTAAAGTTATAAAAAAGTTTCAATTACTTTTATTTGAATAAATAAAATTTATAAATGTATTTATTTTAATGTTTAAAAAATAATAAACAATTGTATCTTTTGTGAAGAAACACATTATTTTTATAATAATAATAATAATTATTATTATTATCATCCTAATTATCAATAATTAATGAAGAATAAAGGACGATAACATACTATGTGAAATATAGTAGTGGGGTATACTCTTTAAGTATAAGACAATGGTTAAGAAAAGGCTTCATTCTACTTGTGATCTGCTATCAACACTCGCTAAATAATTTTTCTATTGAATAAAAAAAAATATATATAAAATTTAAATAATATTTATTAATTTTGTACAATACAAGTGATTACCTGATTGACTTATTAAAAATTTTCTTATATTGAATTTTAAATGTTTTATGTGAATGAAATTGTTTTTTAATCATCAGTTTAAATTATCACCGTATATGCGCGTAAATTTTTACGGGAATTGTTAATGATATATTACATTAACAAGAAAACTAACGAAATTGCCGCATGAAAAAAAAAAAAAAAAAAAAAAAAAAAAAAAAAAAAAAATCCTTGAACATTATTAGAGTCCTTGTACTCTTTGAGGATTCATCAAAGTCACCGACATTCGAAATATTTTAAAAGGTGTGTGAAACTTTTTTTATAGTGTGTTAGTATTTAATAATTTTTATGTAGAAACAATATATATTAGTTACTCTTGTTTATTTATACATTTTTTAACTTGCTGATGAAATAGTTTTTGTTTATTGAATTACAAAAAATCTTTTTCTTCAATTAAATAGTATTTTTAGCAATTTATACTCATTTTTGATTAGAGAACTAATTATTAATTAAAAGTAAAAAAAAAAAAACAAATAAAGTATTTGTGTTTTTTATTTGATAAATTATAATTGTATAATAATAATAATATAGTGGATTATTATGAAAAAATGATAAAACAACAACGAAAAAGAAAAAGAAAAAAAAAAAAACGATGGAGAAACCAGAAGTGAAGCAAGAAGAATTAAAACGGTGTGGTGTTATTTTCACACAGCCTGTTTTATATATATCTTTATTATATTTTAATAGAAAACACAGCCCTCATTGTATTTAGTTAGAATATTATTAATCTAATTAAAATTCCACACTTCCTTGTAATATGCAATACATTTATTATTATTATTATATATATTCCACAACGTTAATTGATGATGCAATGATTTTCTTACTAAATGTTGACGATGAAAGATATCCTTAGCATGAAAAATTTTTTATGAGTTAAATATTACTTTATATATAATAAATAACAAAATAATTTATTGACTTACAGAATTTATAATGATGATGACTTATTTGGTAATTGCATTATTTCTACAAGTAATAATATTACTGGTTTCTGTAATGGCGACACCTGTAAAAACAGTAAAAACAATAAAAACTGTCAAAACATCGGATTACCATTTTTCAAATGATAAGATTATCGATATTAACAAATCTAAGGAAGAAAAATCTAATAAGCATATAACAAATAATATAAAAGATAATGAAAATAAAATAAATAAATTAACATCAATAATTGATGAAATTTCTGAGGTATCAAATAACCATCACAATAACGATAATAATAAAAAACATTCCCTCAACAAAAAATATTATCAAAGTTTTCGGTCACTCGTAATAAAAAAAAATAATAAATATTCAATGTTACCAAACGACTTAAAGGAGACAACACTATCAAATAATAATTATAAAAAAAAAATTTATTATGATAGTAAAATATTTTACGTCCGTTTACCGGCAGTCCCTTACTGGATAACTTCATTAATAAATTTACCAATTGATTTTATTAGTAATGGAAAACCGAGTTCAGTATATCAATGGGGAAAACCATCAAAAAGAAAAAGATCAAGTCCAATAATAAAGTTAAAAAAAGGGCCTTATGAATTCAATGGTAGACCTACATCTTTATTTTTAGTTGGATCAAATAGTCAAACATCAATTGCGTCGGAAAAAAAAAATTCTTCATCATCAAGTACCTAAACCCAATTTATGGAACAACAAAATTCTGTTTATTTTCTATATATAAGGAATAATATGGATAAATGAAATAGATTTTTCTGTACAAATATTTTATTAAAATTGTGTTTATTTATTGTTTTTTAAAATAATAGTTCTATTTAAATTTTAACATATGCATATAAAAATACATAAAAAAATAAGTATAAAAGTATTAAAATTTATTATTATTATTAATGTTATTCATTCATCTTCTTCTTCTTCTTTTTCTATTCTGTCTTTAGCATAGTTATACATATTATATTATTAAAATATTTAAATTGAATAAGGCATATATATAATGGAAAAAAAAAAAAAAAAAAATTTAACCATCAAATCAATTTTATTTTTTTTTAATTGATTGAATATTATAACGTTATAAAAGTTTTCATAGAGAGTATATTATACAAAAGTCTATTATTCTCTCAGTCTATTCAATATATGTATGCTTCTTAATGTGTTATTAATAAAATTTATTTTTTTGTATACTTATGTTGACAATAAAATAGATACAAGTATTTGTATTTTATTATAAAACTAAGCTAATATATTTTATATATAAAAATGACGATTAAAAGTTATTATAAATGATTATGGCAATAATGAATGGTAGTAAATAGGTTTGCGGCGACTTTTTTCCATAACATAAAATGCCTTTGGCTTTCCATTACCTGAAAAATATTTTTTATTATTGTTATTTAATGATAATTCCGTAGCTTCCGTTGTAATTGGTGCATAATACGTCATTGATGTTTTAATTTTTCGTTGTTTTGTATTTTCGATTTCCTTAATATTTGTATCAAAGTAATTATCATTTTTTTTTTTATTATCCAATAAACTATTATGAAAGTTGTTTAATTTATAGATATCTTCATCTAATCGGTACATTTTTCGCGTATAATTATTATCATTTTTAATTTTATTTAAAAAATCATTAACTTTTATTGATTCGTTATGATTACTTTTTTCATTATAGTAATTTAATAATTTATCATTATTCCTTGTTTGGGTATTGTTATTACTATAATTTTTAATCATATTTAGATTGATTAATTTTTTAAATCCATCATTGAAAAGATTTAATTTTGACGATGTAATAAAATAATTAATCAATTTTTTATCATTATAATTATTAAAAAATTCATTTATATTATTATTTTTTAAATAATTTTTTTTAAATAAATCCATTTTAAATAGTGTATTTAGTCGTTTTTTTTCATTAATTTTTTTCATTAGCGGAAGATTCCAGTGATAAATTTTATCAGGTTTACCATTACTGTTAAATCCAACAGATGATGGTTTATGTATTGTACTTGAACCGTAAATACTGTTTTCAATACCATTTTTGTTCGAGATATTTTTTTTTTTATCATATTTATCAATGGGGTTTACTGCGGGCTTAACGGGCTTCGTCACTGTATAATAAGGCGGACTTGCTGGTAATTTTACCACATATACATGACTGTCATAATGACCATGACGTCTGTTAGACGGTTGATGAATTCGTGATAGTGAATTTGAATAATGTAATGATGATGATAATTTTTGAGGCTCTGGTCCTGATAAACGTTTGTTGAAATGACTCACAGGAGTTTCAATAGGTGTTAATCCTAAACGATTTAATACTGCAGCATTACTTGTGTGTACTGTTTCAAAAGTATTTTCATCATCTACTTTGATACTGATTACCAAACTTATTAATAAAGATGTAATAACAATCCATAATCTGAAAATTTATTATAAATAATTATTTTCAATAAAATTATTATTAAATGTTAATTTTATACATTAATTTAAATATTAACAATAATAACAATATTAAGACAAGTATTCTCGTGTATATCGATACCATGTAAATATGTTAAAATAATACGTGAGTAGAATACTGATATACAACAAGTTTTCACAACATATACAATAATACAAGGATAAGAATTACAAACGCGAGTGGAATCTCCGGCAATGGCGTAAATTTATTGTCAAGTACAGTATCATTGACATTTTAAAGTTTAATGTTTACTCGTTTATTTAATGTTAACGTATAAGGCTTAGACAACTTTAACGTGTAACAGTCAGTAACATAACAGTAATAGTCTGATGTTTATTATTGAGTATAAATAATTCTGGATCTGTTATTTAAGTTCTATTAAGGTGTATCATCTACTACTATTTATTATTATTATTATTATTATTATTATATTATTCAATAAAATACTTGATAATAAAGTCTTATCTTCTGCTGACTTATTATTTCTAACAAGAGAGTATATTTAATTAAAAATTAAAAAATTATTATCCGAATAAGGCTGAATATTAATTATATATAGACGCGTCATTGTCCATTATTCACTTAAAAAAAAAAAAAAAAAAAATCCAATATATAATAATACTACAAGGGTTTTAAATTTTAATTGACCAAATAACAGACTTCTGTTTATACATGTAACGTTTTTTTTTAACTAAGTAGATTGGGATCAAACGAATCCTAAAAATAAATAACTAGTATAAGTACAAAAGTCTATAAAAAATTTTTTCGTAGCGGATCTTTAGATCTTCTTATATATACCTAATTTATTATTCTGGTATCTTCTATACATCCTTTCTCGATTTTAATCTCTTTATATTATGTATATACATAAATTTAATTCAAATAATGTTATTATTCTGTTTAGTATATTAAAAAATTAAATAATTACATCATTGAGTTTAACTTAACAATTATTATTATTATTAATTACTTAATTTTATTAATAAAATCAAATACGGTATAAATGTTTCCCTAGATTCCCGATTCTTCACGTATGACCCATGTTGATCTTTTATGCATAACGGTGCATCTCTATATATTACCAACCGCTTTCCGTATTAACTGTATTGTATTTATGTCTATGTCTTGGAACTTTGCCTATTGTGTCATTATAAACATTTAAACTATTTTTAAAAACTTTATGGATAAATTTTTTATAAATAATTTATATTTTATATATTGTAAAAACTCATCAGTAGACTTTAACTATTTAAAAAAAGGAGATATAAAAATGTATCTCGCAAAATGTTTGTTATTATAAATACAAATAATTCAAATAAAAACCGTAGTATAGCGAGTATCATCCCCATATATATTTAACCAAACTTTTTACCCTTCAAATATTAACCATTTAAGCGTGTACAACGGAAAATATATATTCTGCCCAACTGATATCTCATATCAAAACATACTTAGGAGTAGTTTCTATCTTGTTCCTTTATCTCCCTCTGCTCCCCCATTTTTTATTCTCTTTTACTATCCTTAAAAATTTTTAATAAATTATAATTTTATTAATGAAATATAATGATAAGTTATTATTAAAATTTCTTTTTCAATAAATACATTTTAGTTATGAGTAATACATTTGTTGTATATGCATAAGACTTTTTTTTTATGTATACACCATACGTAAGTATATATGTTAGGTAGATATATTTAACATACGTGGGCGACCCCTTACACATTACACTCACTTTTTAAAATATTATTATCAAAATATAATTTAGTTACAATAGATTTTTATCATTTACGCAAATAACTTTCAAAATAAACAAAATCTCTATAAAAATTTTAGAGCTAGATTTTTTTTTATTTCTATTTAATTATAATTATCATTTATCATATAATATTAATTGAATAAATCAGATTTACAATGAAAAAAATTTTAATAAATATATTAAAATTATTGCAATTCAAATTCTTAATAAAAACTCTCGTTGATTTTGATAGCTTTTGTTTATTATGTAAAATAATTTTTTCTGTATTTAATTACTTACCTTTTTGTCAGATTCATTATTTATTTGATTTTAAAATTATATTAAAAAAAGTTTTTTTTTTCTTAATATAAATAAAAAGCAACTACAAAAATATTTACTCGAAATAATATAATTTATAGAGTATATAATATTTAAAAATGACACTATTATTTGAAGAAGAAAAAAAATAAATAAATAAACGCGTTATATGGTATATTTATATTTATATAGCGTTATTATATTGCGCTTTAAAGACTGAATCTTCTATACTGACTGAATTCAGCTGACTGCCGCGTTGAAATGGATTTAAAATCCACTGAAAGCCAATACCTATAGGCATAGGTGTCTTATGGATACCGAACTTGACCGAATTTGTCCGAAGTTGTTTATATTTAGGGTGTATTTTAATATATGTTATGATATGAGCAAATTTAGCAAATTAATCATAGTGGTGTATAGCGCCAAGTAGTTGAATAAATATTATAAATTATATCAAAACTTAAATTTCAGAATTTTAGCGGCTCTTAAGGCTACCAAAGGCTAATAAAAATTTTTTAATTTATAATTTATTTAGTATCAAAATCTAACAAACAAAGTAACCTGTTCATTCAATGGAACTAGAGTACAGATCACGAGCTTTTCTAGTTAAGCTATTCAAATTATCTTAATTAATAAGATCCACTGAGTTACAAACATCAACGTCCATCTTATATTACGATAATGAGCTTTGACAAAGATGCCGGATCATGAGCCCTATATATGTTCGTATAATAATAATAATTTATAATTTTTAATATTTTAATCCAAACAAGTATTTGAATAAATATTCAAAGAGATCCCATTTTATGAAATAATAATAAATAAAAATTGACAATACTTACAACTAAAAATTTTAATATTTTTATTTTTGAATTTTGTACACTTGTATATAACTGATATATTTATGAAAGTTATCTTTAACTATTGATAGTTACAATATTTATTGTACTTAAATTAATTTTTTTTTTTTTACAGTTTTTATGGGATTTTATAATATAAAATGTATATATATATACACATCTTTATCGCACCGAAAATGTATTTATTAGCTTGAAATTGTTTAAATATATCAACCTTTAGAATGATTATATTATATTATATTTGTCTATTCGTACGTTTATTATATATAGATTACAATAAATGGAATAATAGGAAGTATTTTTTTGTAACTTATATCAATATATTTTTTACTGAATATAAATATTACTTAAATAAATCGATCAAAATTTTACTATTGATTTAGTTAAATAAAAAAAAATCATGTTATAAATTTGAATTAATATAAAAATGACGCATTACATGACTAGCTTGCGTCGAAAACTAGCTGACGGGGCTTTCCCTAGGTTTTTTTCCAAGAGTAATACATTTCTAATGGTCTATTAACTTTCCAAAATTTATCATTTACTTGACGTAAAGTTTGCGCACCACTTAAAACAATATATTGACCAGGTTGTGGTGCAATATAAATGCAGAAATTTAATAGCCTATCAGATTCAGGTAGCTCTGTATCTAAATCTAATGTCAATCGCATTGCTAAATATTTGCTCAAGTGATCAACTGAAAGAAAAAAAAAAGTAAATAAAAGAAAAATTATCGAGTTGTTGTTACTATTATTATTAATATTATTTAATATATGTATATAAAAAAAATATTAGCTACATACCAGTTGCATTAGCAGTTGTTTTAATATAACGAATACTATTTTCTTTTAGAGCTTTAATTAGTGAATTGTCACCAGCCATTTCGATAGGATGAGGTTTAAATACTAGTTCAATTTCATTGAGCATCAATGGTTCACTAGGTCCTTCGCCTTCTGTATCAACCATTGAATCTCCACCACCGGTTTCAGCTTCAGCACTTGATGAATCATTTTCGGAAGTTATTAAACTTTTTAGACGTTTTGCCGGTTTAGGAATTTGATTAGCTGGATTTGGTGAAGGTGTTGTAGAATTTCTTGACGTAGTACCTAAAAAATTAAAAAATCTTCTTTTATTTAATTTAAAGTGTTTATTTATTCACTTCCTAAATAATATACTCTGTTATTTTTACCAGAAATGGTTGGACTGTTAGCTGCTTGTAAAATATTGTTCATTGAATTTGAATTAATCCCACCCGTATTATTATTATTATTATTACTATTATTATTATTATTATTATTATTATTATTATTATTATTATTATTATTATTATTAGAAGAGGTAGAATTAGCAGTATTATTATTACTTAACGCTGTTGCACCTTGAGATGAGTCACTTTGGTTGGTAATAATATTATTGTTTACAGAATTCGGTGTTGCGGGCGCATTAATATTTGAAACTATATTATTGTTATTGCTGTTGTTGTTGTTGTTGTTGTTGTTGTTGCTGTTGTTGTTATTATTATTATTGTTGTTGTTGTTGTTGTTGTTGTTGTTGTTGTTGTTGTTGCTGTTGCTGTTGTTATTATTGTTACCGTTATTGTTGTTGGTGGTATAATTTGTTGAATTATTACTATTTTCTGATTCATTCGCTGTTCTTCTGGATCTTTGAGGTCTATTTTGACTTTGTAATTTAATACCCTCAGTTATTGAATTAACCAAAGCTGCTTGTGAGTGTGATTTATTTAATTTGGCCAACACTCGTTCTTGGTGTGCCTCATATTCATCACGACTGGGATAAATTTTTGATATCAATAAATCAAAATTTGGATCAGGTCTCAAAGATCTTTTAGAAACTAATTTTTTTCTACATGTCGGACATTCCTGAAAATAAATTATTTATATATAGATTTATAAAAATTTATAAAAAAAATTAGTGATTATTGTTACCTTATTGCCACTTCTTAATGCTGTAATAATACAGTCAGAACAAAATCGGTGTAAGCATTCTTTAGTTGTCATTGTTTTTTTCAACATATCTAAACAAATAGGACACATTAATTCACTATGTAAACTTCTGGGACTGACCGCTATTTCGGTATTATCTGTTATAGCATCTTGTGGTAGACGGTGTAATTCATATAATGACAATTCCCATGTTTTATTCGATCCTATTTGTTCCGTTGACGCCATTTTAGCTTTGATTGAGAGGCTAAAATACAAAATATATACATCAATATTATTACTGATTATGATTAAGTAAACTACTTAGTAAACCTAATAAATCTAGTCAACAATTTTATATTAAAAAACTCACTGTATACAATCAAAATAACTTATTTTTTATATTTTTGTTTATTTATTTATTAAAAAAATTAATCAACCATAGATAACAATTAATGTTTATGGTACTTGTTGTATATATATTTCTGCACTTGTATATATTCACTGTACTTGAATTTATATTATAAATAATATGTTATACTTTTATAAAAGATAATGGTTATATTTTACAGTAAAAATTTTAACTTGTAATAAAAGTTATTTTATTTTACAATAATCAAAAAATTTAAAATAATATGCATAAAGTAAATATATTGAGTACTCAGTATAAAAATTTACAAATACAAATATATAAGTGAATAAGTGAGAATAGTGTGGAAGGTAGAGGTTAAAATTATAGAGACTATACACTCCGTAAAGCGCCTCTACTGGGTAACTGGGGTAACTGGGTAACTGGGTAAGGCTTTTTAAATTCGCGCCAAAATTTAACTTTGCAATTTCAGTAAAAAAAATTATTAAAATGAGTGTTACACCTTTTATTATACTTTTTTTTTCGACTTTTCAATTAATTTAAAATTAATAATATATTATTTGTCCAGTAAAATAAAAAAAAAAAAAATTATGTAAAGAATGATGTATTTAATTGATGTTAAATGAAAGTCAACTGAAAGAACAACGTACGCTATATATCTGGACGTCTAATTAATAATCGTATTACAAGTTATTAATATTATATAGATCCTTACTCCTTACAATTGTACTTACCAATAGATGATGATGATTATTTATTACATATAGTTCCCGTTCTCGTTCTCCTACTGCCCCTTCCACTTATATATAACACGTATCACGTATCAGGTATCACACACATCACTATATACATCACGTATCAGCTAGGATGACGCATCATTCTTAGAGTTGAGGTAATTTCAGAATAAAAGGAGAAGGGGAATACGCCATCAACCTGCACCGGTACTCTGCGGTACTCCGTTGTCCGATAGTCAGATATTCTGATGTGTCAGTAAACCCGCGACTATATACCTGCGACTACCTGCGACTACCTGCCCGCGACTACTCACAACTATATTCACAGCTATCGTAACTTTAAGTTAATAATAAAGCTTATTCTCTTGAGATAAAATATTTTATAAAAATTAAAGGTCAATTTATTCATTAATAATATTTTCTAACTAATTAATATGTCATTTGAAAGTTGCTTATGAATTATCTCCATCAATATTATTTATTTATTTATTTATCAAGGTATTTATAACACATTTTAATTTTATTTTAATTAAATAAGTATTTTATACGATTGATAATTGTTTAAAATATAAATACAAGTTTAAACTCTATAATATTATTTAAAAGTGACAGCGTATATATTATTTATTATATATAAGACATAGAAAGTTTAAACTAAAGAAAATTCATTAAATAATAAAAGGGTTGCTAATAATATTATAGATATATAGTATAAGATTATTTAGAGCGTGACAACTGACAATAAAACGTATGTTTAAGATGATAGTGATACTACATCAGATTTGACACACGCAGATTATAATAATTATCATTTTTTTTTTTTTTTTTTAATATATAAATGTATAATATAAAATACATAAAAAATCTAGACTATGAATATTATCCTGTAAATTCATATACTTGTCGTCACGCGAGACAGTTTTTTAATCCTATTATTATTATCATCATCATCAAATTATAATATTAAATACACTTAGTAGAACGTATATATAAATGGTCGTTAATCTCTTAACTTTTTTCTATTTGATCTAAACGAAATTTAAAAAGTTTAATTTATTTACAATAATACTTAATTTAATTATATACTATAAATATTAAGTAACATAATTTTCTTTATGGCATTTATGTTCTATATAATAAAATAAAAAGATAAATCTTTTAGCAGACAAGACATTATTATACTTTTTAATAATATATGACCTACATTTACTATTGTCTAAATGATAGAGATAGTAATTGTAATTATAACGACATTTGTACAATTACAGCATATAAATGTATTAGGAGTCTCTAAATTTCATTTAACAGTTGTATGGCATTTATTTCCATAAATAAAACTATATAGAGAGTTATAATACAAGTATCTTGTCACTGATGAAAGAAAATTTCTCAGCATATATGTGTACTTGAATTAAATTGTTTATTATTATTAAAAAATATGTATTGATGCGTTTTAAAAATGAAATATCCTTAAATAAATTTCAAAATAAAAGAAATAAGAAAGAAATCATGTGAATGAAAATTATTTTGCTTTACTTAATATACAATTGTCTTTTATTAATAACGAGAAAAGATTGAATCACGCTGCGTTCTATTGTTGGTTTTTTTTCTTTTTTATCAAAACTATTGTTATTATGTTTATGATAAAATCGATTTTCTTTACATGAATTTCATTTATTAATATTATTAATCAAAATCATCATTTATTATTTTTTTTTTTTTTTTTTCCATAGGAATAATTATACGATGTATGTATACTATTATGAAAAATATAAAATTCTTGTATTGTCATATTATATGCAAAATAATAACAATAATAATAGTAATGATTATTATAATGGAAGAAATAAATTTAACAATTTAGTCAAAATTGCAATAGAAACAAAATTTATTTGTGTATAAATAGAACGAAAACTCTATGGTTACGCATGGAAACTGATTATTTATATAATATAATTGTAGTGTATTAATTTAGTAAGAAAGAAAAAAAAATACATGAATTATTAATAATAATACATACCCGAGAGAGTGCATTCATGAATATATATATATATAATTATACAAGTTAACGGACAAAGAAAATAAAAATATTACGGTCTCTGTAGAAAATATTTACCATACAAGACAATGAAAAGTGTTTATACATATGTATATCAAAAGTAGTATGTGATAAAAATAAAAATAATAAAGTAATAAATGCAAATAAAATATTTTTCTCGGTGTTTTATGCCAATTTTATTGTGAGAAAATATAATCTCATTATTTGTTCATATTTATATATATATATATACATGTATTAATTATTGATAGCCATCCGTATCAGCAATCAATTTATTTTTTAAGATGAAACTTTTTTTCTTTAAAAGTTATGATAAAAGTGATATGCGTTGTCTAGTATAGCCATAATATTTTATATTATAAGTATGTATTATGTTATAACTCTTTATAATAATCTGATTAACAGAAGCGTGAAACATTATACATACATATTATGAATAATTAAACGCAACTTACCAACAAACCTTCCATTTTTATTCGTTCTTCGTAATTCATATTTTTTTTTACGCTTCAGCCATGACGCTAACAGGAAGTTGTTGTTTTTAATTAACATAATAGAATGTGTATATAAAATTCAATATTTTTTATAATAACGTTTTTCTTTTTTTTTTTACTATCAATATCATATCAATAATAATAAGTATATTGAATTCTACATATATATATATATATATTTATTTATGTAATATGTAGACGACAGGTCAATGCCTTCGTCTTAGGACGTTTGACTGACCGTCTCAGACTCAGAGTACTCAGACCGCCTGTCCTTACAATTATTCACCCTTCTAATAGCTAGTATGTATCCTAAACCTATACTATACGATATATATCAACTACCATGTACGCTGTATCTATGTACTCTTTTATTTATCACTTTTTTATACATATAATAATCATAAATCAGTCCTTAATTTATAATTATATAGATACGTATAACGTGAATTTTTTTAATTTTTGTTTTAGTTATTCAAAAATGTCACCAAATGCCGAAGAAGATATGTTAACAGTTGAACCTTGGAGTTTATTGAAAGAAAAGGTAAATATTTATTATTGGTTAACTAATTTTTTATTATTCTTATTATTATTATTGAGAGTCAGTATAGAACATTTAAAAACAAAACATTTAATAGTATTTATTTTGTTTTAATTGTTATAAAATAATTAACAGGATCGTTTACGTCCACCGACATATAATGCTGAAGACTATGCTATAGCATTAAGAAGATGGGGCAGACGTCCCAATTCTAATGATAATGATTCTCAAGGGACATTACCCTCTACAACAAGCTCAAGTTCCGGTTATATGTCAGCAAGTGGTGAAATGACGTTAAGACAATTTACATCTGTTAGCGAATTGGTTAATAAATTACGTGCTGATCTACGGCTTGCATTTCCTAGGTATGTATTGTTATAATTTTAAAAATTACAAAAAAAAAAAATAATTATAATATATAACTTAAAAAAAGTAATGCATTACTATTATAATGAGTAGCATTTTAAAAATCTTATCTTATTTATGATTTATTATATATATATATATATATATATATATATATATATATATATATATATATATATATATTTTTTTTTTTTTTTTCTACAACTTGAAAACTGATTTATTATATTAAAACATTTGGGAAAAAAAAAAAAATAATAATAATAAATGTATCGTAATACTGCTTGAACAGGAAATCCCTGATGAAGGCAAGTATAGGTAGTAAAGGACATCTGCGGATGCCGACAACGATGCCGTTAGTTAGCTTTTAACAACGCAATTAAATGACGTGTTATGCTACATCAAAAGAATAAAATAAGTAGGAAAAAGATTAACAGTTACCACAGCAATACTATACACAAGTATACTAAGTTTAAGATATATATACATATGTATATATGTATATAATATGTATGAAAAGGATTTGACATTAAAAAAAAAAAAAAAAAAAAAAAAAAAAAAAAAATTAGATGTTGGCGTTAAAAAAAATAGTAATAGTTATTTTAATAATAATTATTATTGACATTACAGCTTTGTGCAAGAATTTTCAAGCTCACCAGCTGACGGAATAACTTTATTATTGGAGACACTGAGGGGAGTCCAATTAATACAAAGTACACCTCCATCAGCTGGACAAAGTGGACAGCGTATTAGTACACGTAGAGCAGCACTTGATGAACTCGGTTGTGTTGAATGTTTAGCAGCATGCGTTGAGAGATGTGCTGATGCTCCGAGACTTTTGTCACAAGCACAACCGGGACTTGTTGCACTCGCAGTCTGTCTTACCAGTAGCTTAAACCGGTCTCGGGTTCTGGCTCTTCAGGTATCATGTATACTTTTTATTTATTTATCTATTTATTTACTTTTTTAATTTACCGTACTGTTTATTATATAGCAAAGTTATCATATCATCAACATTGTATCTAATACACATATGTTTTTGCTACTGCAGTTATTACTGTTGTGGTTGATGTTGCTATTATTAGGATAAAAAAAATATTCAGATGCTGTTATTTATAATATTTTTTTTTTCCAAATTATTTTTCATAAAGAAAGAAAAAAAAAAAAGAAAAAGAAAAAAAAAAGATGAAAGTGTATTACAGTTATATATATTAAAATTTTTAAAAACAGTTATAAAAAAAATCAATAATTAAAAGTATTATTTATTTTTTTATCTTGCCACTGAAGAAACAATTTATTTAAGTTTTAGGTAGTATCCCGTTAAATTTTACGTTATATACTTAATATAACACAAGCAACCAATGGTAATATATTGCCACAGAAGACCAGTTTTCAGTTTACTTATTAATTTTTTATCCTTTAAGATGACTTTAACACAGTTACATGTTACATTCTACAATATATATATATATATTGATATTTAGTAAAGAAACCGTTCGACACAAAAGCTATATAGATATACATGATGATCATCAGTATATATAAATATTATTATTTAGATTATTGTTATTCTTACTTGATATTAAATTTATGAATTATTAATTATTTATATTTTTATTAAAAATTTAAAGCTATTGACGAAGGTATGTCAGATACCTGGTGGGTACACTGCAGTTTCAGAGGCTGTTTCAACATTACGACTACGTTATGGTGAAGGAGGACGATTTAGATTTCTTGCTGGTGCATTATTAGCACCACGAGCAGCGATAGCTTTAAGAGTTGCCGGAATTTCATTTCTTAATGCATTTATTAAATCTGCTCCTAAAACACAAACAAAGCTTTATATCCAGGTATGTAGACTAGGCATGTTTAAATAATTATATAATTAAATAAATAAATAAATAATTTTATTTTAATATTGTAGGCAGAAGCATGTGAAGCTGGTCTTGAGCCTCGTGCACTTCAAGAATGGTTATCAGAGGATGAAATCATTAACAATGATAAATCATTGATTGATTTATTAAAAAAACAAGTTTACAAATGGTCACAAAATTGTATTGATGTTGATAGTCTTCAAAAACGGTTAGCTAGAGCTGAAGAAACTTGTGCTATACTTAATAATAAAATAATAATATTACAAAATCAACTTAAAAAATTACAAATTGATGAAAAAATAATAACAAACAATAATTATAACAGTATAATCAATGGAATTGATCATCATCAAACGAATTATAATTTAAATTCATCAGATATTAAAGGACTACAGAGATTATCTTTGAATGGTGAAGATGAAGGTATAAGTTCTTCTGAGTGTTCAAGGAGTTCGAGTAGTCCAGAAGATATACATCTATATAATCATCATCATCATCATCATCATCATCATTATCACAAACAGCAGCAACACAAATCAATAATTGAAAAAACAAATATTGACAATGATCAAGAGACAACTATCGATGATGTAATTGAAGAATTACGTACAATTGTTAAAGATGCTGAAGAAGAACAAGAACAAGAACAAAAACAAAAACAAATACAAGTACGGATAGGTAAAGAAAAAAAATTATCTCTATCTAAAGCTAGTTACGAAAATGAATCGATAATTAAATTATTATCTACTAATAATGATGATATACATTTAATAAAATCTGATTTATTTAATTCAATAGATTCAATAGATTTTAATGATACTGAAGTTAATTATTGTAATAAAACCAATGATATAACTAAATTATCTAGACAAACAATAAAAACAAATGATGTAACAAGTTTAAAAATAATTGTACAAGGGCCCGAAGTCGAAGAAGCTATTGTACCAGCTATTTTGTATCCACAACCTCCGAGAAAAATTCCACCATGTTTATCAGCCATTATTACTGGAAATAACCAAAGTGATGACTTTTTAGAAAACAATAACAAAAACCAAAATAACGATGATGATCATAATATTAATAATGAAAATAAATGTACAACTGACGATGAAATATTTGCCGATGAAAATGATTCATTACTTAGCGCCGCACAATTAAAATATCGAGATGATGATAATGATCATCATCTTTATAAAAATGAAGATGGTGGACTCTATTTGAGTAAAAATGGGATAATGATTAAAGGAGTATCTGAATTAAAAATTTTAAAGCCTAAAATAAACGATAATAATAATAATAATAATGAAAAAAAAAATAAAAATATCTCAGATACTGCCAGTAATTTAACAGAACCGGCTGAATATTTAGAACTTGAGCTATTTGAAAATAGTGATAACAATGATAATAATCGTATTATAAAAAATCGAGTTGAAAAAAAAAAATTACAACGATCAGTTAGTCAAAATAATTTAGATGATTCAAAAAATTTAAATCCTTCAAAATTAACGACCACTAAAATAGAGGATCGTATTAAAAAATTTGAAAGTATGAATTTATTTGATGTAAGCTTTAAAACAAACAATAGTTCACCGTCTTTTTATAGTAATAATAATAATAATAATAATAATGTTACAAGTAGACGAATTATTAATAATGGAAATTTAAAAAAAAAAATACGAAGGTCAGAATCATGCCATCAGGTATCACATTATAAATCTACCGAAAATATTAATGGTAATAGTAGTATTAATAATAATAGTAATAGTAATAAAGTAATAGGTAGTGACAGTAGACTTGATTATGTCGATAATTATTACGATAATATAATATTATTACATCGATCAATGTCATCATCGAATTTTAAACCTCACAAAATTGATTTGTCTGAGGAATTTTCTAAATCTAAGATTAAAACTAAAAAATCAACACAAATAACAAAATCTTTAGATAGAATTGATGAGGGTTTAAACTCATTAGTCGACATTGTTATTGGAGGTACTTCTAAAAATAATAAATCTCCAACAGTTTATCAAAATACACAAAGAAATTTCAACAATAATAACAATAAAAATAAGAATCAAGAAAGTTTAAAAAATTCGCAAAATAAACAAATGATATTAAAAAATAATAACAACAGATTTTTATCATTATCATCATTATCCTCATCATCTTCATCTTCAACATCATCATCTATATCAAAAAATGATAAGTTATATGGACGAAAAATAAATAAATCAATTTATCTAGGGAATGAATTTAATTTAAATAATAATAATAATAATAGTATTGATAGATCATCAAATTTAAATAATGATGGTCACATAAATGATTTGTCAATTATTAGATCGTATTCATATAAAAAAAAACCCTCTGATAAATTATTTATAAATGATTCACGAATTTTCTCAACGGCCAGCAATAAATCACATGGTGGTGCATTTGGATTAAATCAAAATCGATTCAATGCAGGAAAATATTCTGGAAATCCTAATATTAAAGGAGATAAAATAGAATCAAAAATAAAAACTGTTTCATCAAATCATATTATAAATCGTTGTAAAGTAACAGACATTATTTCAGGGTTGTATTAAAATATTAACTAATTTAATTAATATAATAAGTTATACAATATTATTTATTTTATTTTTATTATTGAGACTGAAAAATGATAAATAAACATAAATATATTTTTAGAGGTTTATTTTATTGGTGAGAGGCATAAATTGTTGATATTTTTTAAATATTTATTTGTTATATATAAATATTGACATGGCTTAATTATTTATTGATGTATTTGTAAATTGTTTATAAAAATATCATTATTATTGTTATTTATATCGTAAATTATAATGTTAATTTATATAAAATAAAAAAAATAATAAATACTGCTTATATTAAAGATTAAATCTATATGCACAATAATTATTTTTTACGTTCTATAAAAATTTGTTCAATGTCTATAGTTGATGATATAAAAAAATGCAAAGTATACAAAAAGTTTTTCATTTCATTTTTAATACAAAATAGTCATATATACATAATGTATTATTTTATCATTATAAATAAATAAATAAAATCTTTAGTCTACAAAAAAATTTTTAATAATACTAATTACGATTTATAATAAAAAAAATTTATCTATTTATAATTTTGTATAATAAAATTTATATACACTATATTACAAATTAATTAAATAAAATAAAAGTTGTTAAAAATGATGATAGTTTTTTAATGAATATAATAATAATATAAATGTAAAAAACATAACGGTATAATATTTATTAAGGGCAAAGGTATTTAATGAAGTAGAAGAAGAAGAAGAAGAAGAAGAAATAAATAGTCCGTATTTGTATCCAAGACTTAATCTTAAATGTGCACGTAATACATAATTATAAGACGGAGTAGATCCACATTGTCTTAAAGGAGGTTCCCAAAGATTATCATCACGTGGTCCCAATAATAAAGTGTATTGGCCACTCCAATTAACCCCTATTTTAGCTCTTAATCCTAATGTTGAAGGTGTTTCTATTGCATGTTTAACGCAATTTCTTGGCCAATAATTGAGAGGCCGAATTATAAATCCTCCGTAACCATTATCATCAATATTTCCACCACAATTATTAGCAATTGTTAAATCCCTTGGTATTAATAAACTTTCAGCGACATGTAAATCTAATTCAGTTGTGCCTGTTAGTATTTTAGAGGATAAAACAGATGATTTTTTTTTATTTAAAATAGTTTCTCTTTCATCAGAATTTACTTTTGATACTGATGATTCATCATTTTGGTTACCTTTTAACATCATTGTAAAAGATTCAGCCATCGATGGTTGAGAATTTTCAAATAAATGACGATAAGAATCATCAGTAGCACTTTGAGTACCGATATAATTTACTTGAAAATTTTTTTTATCACTACTAGAAGTTATTGTTCTACTAGTAGTAGTAGTAGTAGTATCAATATCAGATATTTTTAATTTATTAATAATATTTAAATGACTATTTGATCGAATTGGTGGATTATTTTTAAATAAATTTGACGGCAATGGCATACGCAGAGAATTAGATCGTAAAATGTCAAGTAATTTTGCAGAATCAGATGTTATCCAATCTACGTGCCATTTATCATATTTTGAATAATCTTTATCCTGAACTTGTTTAGATCTACGTTTAGATCTACGTTTAGTTAAATTACTGCTACTGTGAGCTTGTTTTATTAAAGAAGAATCTTTATTATTATCATCATCATCTGTAGATGAAAATTGATTGTGTTTCAATTTTTCAGGACGTTGGATATAACTTCCAGCTGCTGTTACAGTATACAAAAAGTAATTACACTTTGGATCTGAATAATAATCCCAACGGCCTGTCCATAAAAAATCTCCAGAGTAAAATTGTAGTTGACGTTTTATCCATAAACCACCCTCACAACTTTCACAACTTGAAGAAATCCATGAACCACCTAATAAAGCTGGTAGTGCTGCTACTTGATGTAAAAGTGGTGGATTGTTTTTTGTTGACCGTAATATTGCTCCACAAATTAAGCATCCGCGAGTCTAAAAATAAAAAATTAACAAAAAATATAAATATATAAATAAATAAATATAAATATATATTAATTACCGTATCACTGCGTATAAGAGCAGTAGGTTGCAATGAAGAAGAACGATGAGATTTTTTGGAGTAACTATTGGGTGGTAAACTACCCAATAAAAGTTCAACTCTTGGATAACCATTTAATCCTAATGCAAATGCTGTTGAAGTAGCTGTTTTTTTTTCTACCCTTATTAATTTTAATTCATTGTAATCAATACCTAACGACTCAAGACAATTTAAACTATTAATATTGCTATAACTACTCCGATGATGTAAACTTTTTTGAGTACGTTTAATTGGATAATGAGTTGGTATTTCAAAATTTAAATTTAAATATCTTTGTGATGACTGTGATTCATAAATAACTTGGGGCCCAAATGCTCGCCAACGAGATTGGGGTGTACAACTAATATTAACTCGATGTTCGAACTTGTGAGCCACCTGCAATTTATTATTATTATTAAAAAGTTCATTTTGTTATTATATTGATATTATATTGTAAATATTGTAAATACAAACCTGAGGTGTTAATGGAATTATATAAACATGATCCAGCCGATATTTAGTTTCTGTTGCACCAGGAGCTAATCCTGATGATGACAAAAGTCGTATAACTCCCGTAGCGACCACAGTATGTGTAGCAATACTACATGATTCTTCAGCATAATGATGTCGTATTAGAGTAAATGTTCCATTTTCATAAAATCTATATTTTCTAATAATATATTCTGGTCCAGTTCGTACTTGACACCTGTTGTAAATAAAATATAAATAGTTGGAAAATTTTATTAATATACTAATCTATTAAGTGTATAATAGATGTGTTAATAATTTATGTAACTTACTCTTGCGATAACCAAGTGGCATGTAGTCTTCCTGGACTATCATCAACTATTTTTGCTCGATCTTCATTGATAACTTGTTTTACAGCCGATTCACATTGTTTACCACTCTGATCCATCCAGGCAGTATCACTGCTCCAAACTCTATAGCCTTTACTGATTTCTTTAATCAAAACAATCAGATAATAATCATTAATATTATTATAAACATATTTTTTTTTTTTTCATTTAATTATTTGTGCTTATATAAATATATTTCCGGTGTAGTCCGAATCACGTTACTAAAATTCAAAACTGCAATATTAAAATATAAAAAGTAAGAAAAAAAAAAAAAAAGGTATATAAAATATACGAAAGTCCATTGGAGAAAAAAAATCTCTAGAAGAATCGTTTATACCAACCACCCGTTGACTCTAAGGTCTCTCTGAAAGTTTAACTCAAGAGCTGGAAATAATGATAAACGACAGAAAGTTGTAAGATTTAAATCTAAAAGATGATTATTATTATTATTATATTCTCATCATCTAACTGATTATCGTTGTTGAATTCAGGTGACCAGATCGTAATCATCTTTCTGTCCGGACAACTAAGCAAACTTTGGTTTTATAATTTTATAATTATTCATAATATTATCAACGCATCTAATAAATCATGTGTTATGACTAAGTAAAATAATTTTAAAGATGTTTCAATGTATTTTATCTAAAAAGTGTACATAACTTTTTTTTTTTTTTATTCTTATAACTTATAATTATATTCTAGGGATCCCTAAAATGTGTTGGATTTAATTTCAAAAATCTGTAGCGCACATGTTGATGACCAATACAATACAAAGAACTGATGGTAGCTTATTACCAGTATGATAATAATAATAATTTATAAAATAAAGTATTTGAAAAAATAAAAAAATAACTATTGAATGTAGTATTAATATTAATAGTGTAATTGATGGTTTAAAATATTATTATGTATGCCGAGAGTGATACTATATAATATTATGTATTTTGTATTCTTGTCTCATCGTTAAATTTTTATTACAGAATTTTTTTTATGTAAATGAGTACATTATCCTTTTGTTAAACTTGTACTGCGGTGATGATAATGTTATTGTTTCAATTAATATTCTGTTGGCACCAAAGTAAAACTTAAAGTTACATCGTAAGGTATTTATTCTAAGTAAACGCATTTGATAGAGTATATATATTTAATATTATTTAATGAAACAAAAATAAAATAATTTAAAATTAATTGAAATTGTTTTTATCCTTTTAAACTTACCAATAAAAAAACTTAAAAAAATAATCCAAGTTTGTTTCATTATTGTAAATCTCAATAAATAAATTAATTAATTTATCTAAATTATTTTTTTTTTCATTTTTTTGTTTATTTATATTTTTGAAACAATCACATTAACTATTAACATAACATTATCACTAAACACGTTAAAATATAATGTTATAACACGATGCGGGTTTTGAATCAACTGTTGACTCGAAAAAATTTACCCCAAAGTTTTATAAGTTTGTCCCTACTTCTGCAGAGAAGAATAAAGAGTAAGAAGAAGAAGAAGATGAAGAAGTAGTATAGAAGAGATATACATTGTGTACATACAGTACCATAATCAGTCTGTTGGCCACTAGTGGTATGGCTTTTCAACTACTAGGATGTATCATCTATACATGGATAGATGATACATTACTTATACTTAACTGTGGAGTAGGTCTTTTCTCGGATATATATATATAGTTATATATCTACAGTGTCAAGGTATTTTTTTTTTTACTTACTATAATAATAAAATGCCAACCCGCTGTGTGAGTAGAGACCTGAGGGTCTAGTGGTACATAGAGTAGAGTTATTGTATATAATATATATCCAGACAGTTGCAGTTCACATCTTTTTTTTTTTTCTTCTTCTTTTTCTATCAAAAATTTAAACAGTAGATTTATCATCGACGTCCTCCATGGCCTTGTAAATTTTATTTTAGAAAACTCATGGCTAATGGAGACAACCTTAAAGAATTAGATAAAATCCTGAATGTTTTTTTTTTATTTTTTTTTCCTCTATTTTTATCTTAATATCTTACTTTTAAAGTATTTTTAGTTTTTAAAAGTAATACACAGATAAACTTTGTAAATAAATATTATTTCACAGTGAGATGATACAAAAATATTTTACGATTGATTGATAAGGGTGAGAAAAATTAAAAAAAAAAAAACTTATATATAATTCAGTATAAAGATTTTCTTTTGGACGGGTTGAAAGATTTACCAAAATTTTAAAATATAAATTTTAAAAGGTGAGAAGGATTTTCTGATTTAAACCACCGAAACACAATAGCACAATATATCTATTGTTGAATATATATCTTTAAATATAAATGGAGATATCTCAATAAAGGTAAAGGTATATATAATCCATGGTACTATTCGTATATACGGTTGCTTACCTCTATTACTTATTATTGTATTGAATTCTATTCTATAATAATCCGCAAAATAAGACGTTAAAGAACGAGAAAATAATAAAAGCTAGGTAAATTTAAAGATTAAAGATACAATGTCCTATATAAGAATATAAGAAAAAAAAATAAAAAGCAAATGTAGATCATCAGTGTCACCCCATATGTATGTACCTAACTATATATAATAATAGAAAGATCGATTTTTTTTTAACCTTTTGTCACAAATAGTTTTTGTTTGTTAACAATTGGCTCAATTTTTTTTATCTTTCTTTCTTTTTTATTTTTATTTCATAGTTGGGGTTGACTTTTGACCAGCATCCAAATATCTCTATGTAAAAGAATTTAAAGCGACGTGTGTATAAAAATTAATAAATCTATCAGCTTTATGGGTGGGCAATTTATGAATAAAATGATATTATATTGAATGAAAAAGAAGACATCTGCACTCCCTACAACAATTTAACAATTTAACGGCTCTTCAATAAATACTAAATTTCATTTAAATCGGATTATATATATATATATATAATATGAGAAAAGATATATAGATATATCTTATTTACTTAATTTCATATAAAAGAGTACTTATAAATATTATATCTATGTACTCTCAAAAGTTTACCACTGTCAATTTGTTATTATGCATTACAATTTATAATAAATTAATTTTTACGCATAAATATTAGTCGATATAAGTTCATTCAAGTTAATTATTTAATTATTGTGAGTATTTTAATATATGTATGTATATACTTATATTCTGAAAAGTTTTTTAAAAGCAGCTGTACTTTAACTAGCGCCTCTAACGGCTAAAAGAGGCAAACAATAATTTTATCCCCACTTACATGTACATAATATGTATATGTATATATAAATATAAAATTATTTAACATCAGTCAAATCAGTCAATAGATTATATACACAAGAATTTATGTATATATATATATATCTTTATTTATTTTTTTATTATAATATCGTAATTACGTTGAGATGTGAGTGTACCCAGTATCCAGTTAATAGTTAATTAATCCAATTGTCAAGTAATACAACCGATACACCGATTTTGACAAGTTTAACAATTAAATAAATTTAACATACGTGTGTAAGCACATGTATTGAAAAACTATAAAAAACATCTGACATATAATGGTTTGTTATTTTTGTTGGTTTAAAATAACAATAGACAATAATGAGAATCTAATTAAAAATTTATATCAAACGGTACATTAGATAATTAAATAATAAGTAATTAAAAAATAAATATTGTGTGACTGATAAAAGAAATAATAATAATAATGTCAAGAAATTTATCAAATTTTATAAAAATGTTTTTATCGTGTTTGTATGGACATACACGTAATTTAACGTATTTAATATTAACAATAATGGTATTATTTTATTGTCTGAATCCTAGTCGATTTGCATCTCATTATAGTTTTATAAAAGCTCAAGATATTTATAACCACCTTGAAAAATCATACGAGCCGCGTGATAATTCATGCACAATAGCAATATATTCTAATAATAATAATAATAATAATAATTATAATAATAATGATAAATCAGAATTATGGTATCCGGAAGAAAATGATCGTCAAGATCCAGTGGTAATGGCACGTCGTCTTGGAATTTTACCTGGCGGACAATGGAAACCACTTAATTGTCATCCATTGTTTAATGTTGCTATTATATTACCATATCGTAATCGTAAACAGCAGTTAGATATTTTTATGAATTATATTCATCCATTTTTACAGCAACAAAATTTAGATTATAGAATATTTGTTATTGAACAAAGTCCATTAACTGAATTTAATCGTGCTAAATTATTTAATGTTGGTTTTAAAGAAGCTACTAAAATAAATGATTTTCATTGTTTTATATTTCAAGACATTGACTTGATACCACAAAATCCAAATAATATATATGCTTGTACTAAAATGCCACGACATATGAGCTCAAGTGTTAATACATTTAGATACAATCTACCGTACACTGGTTTATTTGGTGGTGCTATTTCATTGACACGAAAACAATTTGAAAAAGTCAATGGATTTTCAAATATTTTTTACGGATGGGGAGGTGAAGATGATGATTTTTACAGACGTTTACAATCAAGAGGCTTTAAGGTACTATTTAATATTATTATTATTATTATTATCATTTTTTATATAAACTTTTGTTGTTTTTTTATTCAAGATTATGCGATTTGGACCCAACATTGCACAATACTACATGTTAACACATAAAAAGGAACCACCTAGTAATTCTCGATTTGCTAATTTGGAAAATGCTGCTAAAAGATATGATTCTGATGGACTTAATAACTTAGAATATACCGTTTTAGATCATCAATTACGTCCACTTTATTCATGGATATTGGCAGATGTATAATATTATTTTCAATTTTATGTTGATTACATTGTTAATAATTAATCAAGTCAGAATAATTTTTAATTACAAATATTAATTTAATTATCAATTGTTTCAGTACAAAATTATTATATTTTTTAAATTAAATTTTTATTCCCATTAAAAATGATTAGGAAAAAAAATATTTAAAATTAAGTACCTATTTTACATAAATGATAAAAATATTTTTTTTTGGGAGTATAAATAAATCATTATAATAATTTGATTAGACTTGTTAATATTGGTTGCGCAAAAACCTTTATTTAGGAATTGAAAAAATTTTTTATAATGGTAATTGAATTTAATTTTTTATCAAATATTGTAAGATAATAATATCAGTATTATCAATAGAATAGAACATACGTTATAGTAATTTATTTATTTATTATATATTATACATAATTATTGCTCAATATGAAATATATCAGTGTAATTTTCGCATAATTGGTACTTAATTGTTATCATGATTAAATTTTTTTTTCTTCATGTTTTTATAAATAGTATAGTATGATTTAAATTGATTTTTTAGGTGTCTATTTGCATTTAAGTTGGTGTGCAATAACAATATTATTATTTAGATTATTATTATTGTGATAAAAAGTAATTAGAAAGAATGAAATTACAAAATACAGTCGATAATTATCAAGTATATGAATTGTTTAATTTAAAAGTAAAAACATAATCTTAAATTATAGTTATGAATTTGATTTCTCAATATGCACATTGGCAATGTGTTCTATGAAAAAATACAAATCTATCCGTATAAATAGATGTTATTTTTTTTTTTTTTTTTTATACTTTTTGTGTCATTTATAAATTGTCTTAATTATTATTTTTAATATAAGAATATTAAGATTATTGTTTTATTATTATTTAATAAAAATGAGAAAAAAAAAAAAAAAAAAAAAAAATGGTAAATATATTACGTATCAGATAATTCTTGATAACGAGCGTACATCATTTTTTTGACACAATCTTTATAAGTATCACCAGGTAAAGCACTATAAGTAGATGTTTTAGCTCCAAGACCAGCAGTTGATACTCGTCTTTCAGCTTCAATAATACTTGTACGTCCTTGATTAGTTTTACCTAAGCCCATACCTTCACTCCATCCCATTTTTTGTAATAATTTATTACCGACATTGTCAGAACCAATAACAGTTGGATTATTTTTATTAGAGTCTTGATTGTAATTAGAAGATAAAGATGATGATTCAGCCTCTTCGATTCGTGTTTTTAAATATTTTTCTTTAAGCTTATTTGGTTGTGGTGGATCTGGTTCACCGTACTTGGCTCTACGCTCTTTAGCACGATCTCTATATTTATTATTCCTTTGTTGTGGATCATTTGGATCTAAACCTCTAACTTGATACCAATTTTCAAGATTTTGTTTATGTAAATCAGAGAGCTGTTGATGACGTAATAATGCATCTTTACTTGGAAATTGACGTTTACACAATAAACACGCTATTTTAATCCAATCAGTGTGTTGACGATCTTCCTGCTGTACATCTTCTATTTCTTCTTCAGTATCACTACCACCCCCATAAGCAGCTACTAAACCATTATTATTTCCGGGATCATCATCATCTTGATAACTATTATTATTAACAATAGATGATGATGATGATGATGATTTTTTTTCCAATATTGCATAACCAGCATCAGCAGCACCACCAGTAGTGATACCAGTAACACCACTGATACCACCACCACTTGCTGATAAATTGCTTTGATATGAATAATTGTTATCATTACCACTATTTACTCCTAGTCCAGAAGTTCCCAAATCAACAGTCCAATTACTTTTAGCATTTTCTTTCTTTTGATTTAATGTTTTAGCCCAACGTTCCATATCTTTAGCTATTTTTTTAGCGACTTTTACTTTATCTTGTTTAACATCCTTTTTTTTACCATCATCATCCAATTTTAATAATGATTCTTGAGCTGAGTATGTTATTATAGGATTATTACTTGGAGCATCACCTATTGATCCAATTGCTGATGTTACACCTGTTGCGGAAATAATTCCACCAACATTTGTCTGTACAAATTAAAGAATAATAATTATTATTTTAATTTTAATTATTTATAAAAATAATATACCTTTGCCGGTTGATAAGAAAATGATTCTGCGTCCCAATAAAGAAATTGTTGTGTGTGACTGTTGTAATAATACTGTGAATTTGAATCATAATACAATCCAGTGCTAGGATCATAATAATATCCAGATATTTCATCATAATGATAAGTGCTGACATCAGGTATAGCTATTATAATATAATAATAATAATAATAATAATAATAACAATAATAAAATGTTAAAAAAATAAAAAAAAGTAAATTTACTTACAGTAAATTTTACCATCATTTGCGTGAGCTGGAACTCTTCCAGTGGATAAATTAGTTGTAGCTGGTGCTGTTGGCGTTGGCCTACTTCTCATTTCTTCAGCATCACCTAATTTACGGGCTGCTTGAAGTTGCTGTATAGCTGATTGTGCAACTGCTGCAGCAGCATTAACTCTATCTGTTTGATTTAATGATGGTAAGGTTATTAATGAACCTTGGCTTATTTGATTCTGATAATATTGAGTATAATATTGAATATAATGGGCTTTTTGTGCTGGAGTTTTAGCATACATATTTGCACTATATTCAGCTAACTGCGCAACATCTTCAAGTGTATAACGTTGAGGTTGTTGTTGCTGTTGATGTTGATGTTGCAGCTGTTGATTATCCATTGATTTCCATAATGATGAATGATTAACTTGATTATTAAGTTTACAATAAGTTACTTCAACTTTTCTTTCATCAACAGATAATCCTTGTTTTGTTAATGCAGTATGTAAATACATGGCATCAACAACATTACCCATTTCTAAATAACATACTCCACGAGATGTATTTGTTAAACTATCACGTCCAATTCTTATACTACGTATAGGCATCGCTGATGCATTTTTCATAGCTTGAAGAACAGAATCCTCTGTTGTCAATACATCAAGACCACGTAGTAGAACAATATTTGTAGGGTGTGAGCTTATTTCATCGCTACCTTCACCACCTTCTTCACTTTCAGCTCGAGATGCTGAGCATTTGAAACAAGTCTCACGTCTTTTGAAATTATGAGCTCCACACTTGAAAATTAATTTCCAAAATAAAATAAAATCTATTATTATTATTATTATTATAATTATTAGAAAAAGAGAAAAAATTACCTTAACACAATGCCAATCTTGTATATTTTTAGATGGAGCTTTATCAGAATGAATATCTTTTGGAATACTATACTGCATTAGGGCACGATATTGATCTTGCAGCATTAAAATCCCCTGAAACATAGAATTTTAGTGTTATCCCGTTCAATGTCTTCCGCCAGCCTCTTTATGTCCCTTAAGTCTGTCTGTTGCTGATGAAATAATATATCAAGCTACGTATTTTGTATTTTATTATTTACTATTTCTTGAAAAATAAAAAAAAAATAAAAAAAAAAAAAAAAAAAACCTCGTGGGTCTATATATAATGCTGAGATTAATATAATAAAAATGTAGATCCAAAAAAAATATTATTATTAATTTGACGTTACAACTTGAAGGGGTCGTTAAAAGGATGACTTATTATTGTTATTTCCATAATAATAATAATAATGATAATAACAACAACAACAATTATTATTATAACAATAGTTGAAAATTAATAAATAATAATAAAAAAAAAAAAAACTAATTAATATTTATAATAAAAGAATATAAAAATAATAATGGAGTAAGTAAGGTGATTTGGACAACTCCTAGACAAGATGAAATAAATAAAAAAATATAAATGAATAAATAATAAAGGTATGTATATATTAAAGTAGCCTTTGATAGATGTAGAGCCATAGCCCCCAGAGGAAGGCCACTGGACGGCTGGCTTTACCGTGCCCTTGCCACCACTGGGCGTTGAAAGCACGTCTGAGAAAAGCATCAGTTGGATAGTATCTGGATTCTGGAACTCGTTACTACCTGTTTCATCTCCATCCATCGTGTTGCCTCCTGTGTTGCATTAAACTCGACGAATGCAAAACCTCGCGAAGCACCTATACAGAGCAAATATACAGAGATCCAGAGTTAATCCACGTTTTTTGCCTGATGGAAATCAATCTCTACTCTGAGAGGCCAGGCAATCACAGCCATCATCACCAACCATTGATATGATACTTATTAATTAATTTTTATTATTATTTTCTTCATTTTTCATTTGTTTTACGTCGTTTTACCATAACATCTTATAACCATCCCCATCTTTAATTATTAGTCTATATTTCAACTAAATATCTTGTTTTTATAATTCTTCATTAATTTCATCAATCTATCAAAGTGATACATTTAGGAAAAAAAAAAAAAAAAATTTACAATATATATATTCTATTTATTTATTTTTATTTTTCCCCTTGGTACTTAATGATTCAATTAAAAAAACTTACCTTTAAATGTATATGGAATGTTTATACGTCTTAATTAATAGAAAAAAATATTATTTATATTTTAATTTCAATTGATAACGTGATTTTACAGTTGAAAAAAATAAAAAATAAATAAATAATAATAAAATATTAATACCGGATAATTAATTAATAATGAATTTAATAATGAGAGTGTATAATAATATAATAAATAAATAAATATTTACCAGTGTCTTTTTTCCGGATTAACCTTATGTCCTTAGGCATGAGACCACAGTTGAGGATGTCTTGCCGCACCTGTGATAACATCATAATGATAACATTGATGGATGATGAAACGTTAACAGATCTCACTTGAGTGGCCATTATTGTGGGCCGTTAAGTTGACAACCTACGTCGTTTTCAGTGATATGCTGGGCGAGCCCACGTATCATAATGGTGTTGTTTGGGGTCTGTGACTTGTAGTGGACACCCTCCATTGATGATGAACCATAAGAACGACCGTGGTCATGTTCACTTATCATCATCATCATATCTGAACTTTCCCTACTGTGATCGTCATCGCGATCGCGATCATCGGTACGTTTACCACGTCGATCTCGCTCTCGCTCTCGTTCACGTTCTCGTTCTCGGTCTCTGTCTCTGTCTCTATCGCGCCGAGAACGATCACGATCGCGTTCACGATCACGATCACGATCGCGTTCACGATCACGATCACGATCCCGATCCCGATCACGATCCCTATCACGATCACGATCACGATCACGTTCTCTATCACGTTCGCGGTCTGATGAATCCCGATCTCCCCTTTCTCGTTGACGATTATAACGATCATCTCGGTTGTCTCTGTAACTACGATCACTTCCTCCGACTAGACCTCCGTTTCCTCCTCCACCACCACGATCTTCCCGACTACGATCCCTTTTATCTCGCAAACGATCATGATCTCTATCCCTTTCACGTCGATGACTATTTCGATAATCTGGACTCCGATGGGTTCTTTCTCTATGCTCTATTTCTCTCAGCTCTCCAAACTCTGGTGGTGATTTACTATTACGATACTCATACTCTGAATTGTTATGACCTCTTCTGTCTGATGGTGGCCCATAACCAGGCTCCCAAGGGTCTATGTTACTATACATTTTTAAAAAAAATTTTTTTTTAACTCTGAAAATAATTTTAATTTATCAATTAATAAATTGTTCATCGTAAAAAAAAAAAAGTATTTCTTTTATTCTTTGTATTATTTATTAAATACTCACCCCGTAAAATTTTCACTTATACGTATACATACCAAAACACTCACACCTTGAATGCAAAACGTTTTATTTTAATTATTTATTTATATATATATATATTCAATTTAAATAGAAAAAAAAAAAAAAAATCAATTTATAGAAATTGATGTGTGCAATAATTTATTTACTTATTATTTTTTTTTTTTTTTTTAATAAAACGCCCTACGGTGTATATAGTAGATAACTATTTAATATAAATAATTTTCAGACTGTTTCTTAGTATAATAATAATAATTATTATAACAATTATTACTCTCACTTTGGATATTTAGATATTACGCGTAGTAATATGGCGGCAGCAAAGGTGGTTTGTCATAAGAAAGTATCTATACGTACAAAGAATCATCGTCTATAAACGGTATAAACGTCATAAACGGAATAAAAACCAAAACGGCAGCATCAGCAGAAGCGGTTGTGAAAAATAATTACTAAAATTTACAGTTGATGGCGTAGTGACATGGTTACGATAATTGTAAAGATGTTTATTAACTTTCAAGACTTTCGATAGAGGCTCTCTCTCTCAATTCGTCTCTTTTATCCGTTAGAGGCGCTATATTTCCATATTTAAGGTTTACGCGGTAGAATCATCATGTTAATTAACGTTTATATTTGATAACCTCTTGGCTGCTAACCCGCAAATAACTATTTGTTAACATTTAAATATTTATGATAATTAAATTTATTTATCGGGTATATTTTTATAAAAAAAAAAAAAAAAAATAAATTTTGCGCATAATTAAAGAATTTGGTAGAATTTAAATGCTGAATCAATCATGGATTTAGATTTTAATTACATATGTAAAGATAAATTACGACATTACTATCCATTGGATATACACTTTTATTCTTATTATCATGCTCCCTCATTAAATGTACAAGATTTCATTCCTCTTTTACGTGAGAGGATTATAGGTAATGTTATGATTGATATATTTTTTTTTCTAACACAACGAATTATTTTTTTTTTTTTTTTTTTTTTTTTTTTTTTCTATTTACAGCTCTCAAAGTAATTGCAACTGTTTTAAGTGATAATCGTCGGGAAAGTGATGACTATATAAGATTCCTTGCAATAGAAAAGTTGAAGAGTGTCAAGAGTAATTGTTACATATCTTTATTATCTAGCAAAGGACACAAAACAAAGACCGATGAAGATGTTAAGAATAGAATGATGGATCATCTTTCATTTTTAATATTATCAGCTTCAATTGTTTCTAATCGTCATCGTTTTCGTGAACTTATGGAGATTGAAGAAAAATTTTTCAAATTGCGAACCTCTGCACTGGATGATGAAGGACTAAGTAATCTATTAGAGATGTATAACGATTTTCCAAAGGTACGTTAGACATTAATATTGTTGGCTTAATAATGACAACTATGTATTTTTTATTTTATTATATTTAAATTAGATTGAAGAGAGAGAAAAAGAAAAGCTTAAACTAGAGCTTATTAAATATTTAAAAAATAAAGATGATTATAATAAGATGGATTATTTTAAAATTCCGATTAATAATATTATATGTAAGATGAATCCTCATGAATTTTACTTAAATAAAGGAATAGCTTATATACCTTTTAACATGATGAGAAAAGTATTGTGTGCAAAGTTTCACCATTTAATAAAAGGAAAGGTAAATTATAAATATAAAAATAATTCAATAAAAATTTTAATTAATTATTTTTATATATTTTGATTTATTTATAGAGATCTAACTTGATGATAGAAACTATTAAATCGGCGGAAAAATCTCATTTCGGGCTCTCTGGCATTTGTAATTATGCCCGTACAACTTTCACGCGCATTCAGGAGTCAACTCTCAGTGACAGTGGATTAACAGAAAAAGATATCGATCACGTAATTTATTTTTTATTTTATTCCATAACCAATAATTAATAATTAAATAATTAAATAATTGAATAATTGAATAATAAATTTTAATAATAATTTTTTTATTTCCACTAGTTATCTGAAACAGCATTTCCACCTTGTATGAGACATATACATCAAACCCTCCGTAAAAACCATCATTTAAAACATGAATCTCGATTACAATACACTCTATTTCTTAAAGGTATCGGTCTTAATGTTAAAGAAACAATTAAGTTATTTAAAGGTGAATTTACTCAGAGGATGGATATTGGATTATTTGAAAGAGAGTACAAGTATTATATAGAGCATGCTTATGGGTTGAGAGGAAGGAGAAAAGATTACCCTCCTCAAGAATGTCACCAGATTCAAAGCAAACGTACGCCACGAGGAGACTGCAATGGGTGCCCTTTACAGATTCATAATCACATTGACATTGAAGATCTTGATCAGACTCTGATCCAGTGGCAAATTCCAAAATCAGGTATACAAATAAATTTTACAAATTTTACCAGTTCGATTACGTTTAAATTTTTATTATTAATTTATGTTATGTTAATTTGTTTTTTAGATAGACAAGGTATTATAGAGGAGTCTAAGAATAAAAACCCTGGTACTGCTTGTGCTCTCTATTTTGAGGCGATCAATGATTGTAAAATGAAAAAAGAAATTGATCATCCCAATGATTACTATCACCGTAGTCGTTATGCTCAGCATCATTTTATATCTGAATTTCCTTTTGAAGATGATGAAATTATATCAAAATTTTCTCGCCTTAATATGTCTACTGGGATAACAGAATATACAGAATATACAAAATATACAGATTATCAAAAAATTGTTAAAGATCAAGCAGAATCTAACGTAGCTTGTAATATTAATAAAAAAAGAAACCTCGATGAAATAGAAGAATCAAATATAATTACTAAAAAAGTTAAAATAAATTCAATCAATGTAATAGAACCATCAGTTTTACCAGCTCTACCAGTTTCATCAAAACTATCGTTGGAATTTTATAAAGAAGCAGACGGTAAATTTTATAAATCCAAATGTTTAATTTAAGTTTTCTAATTACGTTTATTTTTTTTTTTTTATTTCAGCAGAACTCGAGTTTATTAAACAATTCACTGTCGCATTTTTAGATGATATCATTCCTATTGAAAATATTAAAACAGCTTCTCTTATTTGTATACCATCGTCAACGTGTCCACCAGAAAATAAATAATTTCATTCAAATAACACGGCAAAATAATATTTGCTTATCTCCAACAGATGGCATTACAACACAATTTTTATACACAATTATTATTATGAAAACACAAGTCCCATTAAATATCTGTCGACAGTCGACTCTGATTTTCTAAAAGAAAAAAAAATTAATTCAAAAGTGCTGTTTTAAATTTTTTCATTTTCACAAGTTAAATAATAAAATTATGTTGACGTATTAAATAAAACTTTGTTAGTAATTATACAGATTTGAATAAAATTAAGTAAGTTTTATTAAATAAAATAATTGTTAGTAGTAAAACAATATAAAATTTTGAGGTTAATTATTTTTCTAAATAAATTAATATTGTTATCAAATGACAATGAATCTATCATCTTTAGAGTCCTTAAAAATTTTTGTAAAAGAGTCTGGGACAAATTTGTCTGATAAAACAAAAGAAATTAAAGATACAGATAAGTTTTTAAAAACAAATATCAGTGGAGATGAAGCAAAAAAGATTTATGATGACATTATTAATGACATTAGTGAAAAAAAAAATATTAATATTCCAAGTATTAAACCAGAAAAAAAAATAATATCTATTACGAATAATGATAACAATAGTAGTAATTCAATTAAATTAAATCAAAATAAAATTTTAAAGGCTGTTGAACAAGGTGATATTGATTATTTAAATAAATATTTAAATAAAAGTAATGTCAATAAAATTTTTGACAATTATGGTTGGTCACCATTAATGTCAGCAGCTTGCTGTGGAAATGAATTTATTGTTAAATTTTTATTAGAGTTGGACGCCAATAAACAATATAAAAATAAATATGGTTTAACAGCTCTACAATTAGCAAAAAAAAATAATTTTAAAGATGTTATAAAATTATTGGAGAATGATTACTTAACTAAAAATAAAAATCTAAAAACTGATAATTACGGTAAAATAAATTCATTAAAGATTTTTTATTGTGAAATTTGTAAAAAAAATTATAAAGAAACTAATTTAAAGGAACATCAAGCTTCTATTGTTCATAATTTAAATAAAAATCTAGAATTACCATTACAACCACCAATACCATTTTATGGATTATCAATACATAATAAAGGCTATAAAATAATGTTAAATAATGGTTGGAATGATAGAAATGGACTCGGTCCATATGGTTCTGGTTTAAAATATCCCGTAAAAACAATTTTAAAGAGAGATCGCCGGGGATTAGGTGAAAAACCATATGAAAAACCAAAAATAACACATTTTAAAAGTAACGATATAAATGCTGTTATCGATGTTAAGGAAAAAAATATTGCATCGTTAAATGTCAAAGCTTTAAGTAAAAAAGATCGAAAAAATATTATAGATAAGGACCGAAGAAAAGAACGAGAATTAAGAAGGGCATTGTCATAGCTTTTATATTTATTATCATTTTAAATGTATGTATATTAAGATACATGTTATTTATTATATTTTTATAGTTTTGTTAAACTAAAAAATAATTTTATGATTACAGATAATGAAGGAACAAAAACAAATGTTGGATCATCTCGAGGAAGTTGAAAAAAAAGCTGGAGAAATTTTAACAGATAGACAAGAAATAGTATCATTAGATAAACGAAGAAATGATGATAGAGTTGGTATGCGAGAATTACAAAAACAAAATATTGAAAAATGTTGGATAACATTGGGGCCTATTTTAATAAAAATCCCTTCGAAAAAAGCTCAACAATTACTTGTTAAAGGTTTTAATATTTCAAATTCATGATATATGTAGTAGCAACATATTAAAAATTATTATAAATAATTCAAATTTTTATTTTTTTCTCTAGATCAAAATGAATGTGACGTTGCTATAAACAAATTACGAAGTGATTTGAGAGTTAAAGTTAATGAGTTACGTGATTTGGAACATGCTACACCAGTACCAGGATTAATGTTAAAACCATTATCTCATGGAGAAATGTCTGCTATCAATAAATTATGTGGTAAAGATTAAAGATTTGAAAAAAAAAAAAACAAATTTAAAAATTTTTTTATACCATTTGTAATTATGTATGATAATAAATTCTGTTAATTACTTGTTGATTAATTGATAATGTTTATTAGATTACCAAATACAAAAACATAGCTGATACATTTTCAATATTATTATAATACAAAGCGCTTAATAATATATGTATATATCAGGCCATATCAAATTAATTGAATGTAATTTTACACGGCAAGAAATATACATAATACGCTAAGACATATATTTTATTTATAATTTTTTCTTAGACGTATAATTGTACATAAAAATTTATTTATTTATAAATTCTTCCTTGATTATTTATCGAGTTATTGGAATAAAATCTAAAATAAAATTGACCATAGTTATAAATGTGTCAAACTTTTTTTGATAAGTTAACTAGAGGAAATGCGTATTAACTCGCCTACCTGATGCTAATAGAGTATTTTTTTTTTTCTTTTATTTTCGTTTATATAAGTATCTATCTCATTTATATTATGTATAAATATGTACATCATTATTTATACAGACTATTTATATTTTATTTATTCATCAAACATTATAAATTTATAAATTTCAACTATCGCTTTTAGTTATTTATTTATTTTATTTAAATTACTTTTTCGGGTAGACATCCAAGACATTCTCATATGATCATGACAAAAGTATAGTTTCATTAAAACAAAAATCAAATATTATTTAGCGTATATATAAATTAATTAATTTTTAATATAATTAAATAGTGTATATTAACTACTGCTGAATAGTTACATTTTTACAAATTGGTCTTATAATTTTACTTCAATATATAAATCAAATTGTACCTATTTTAATTAACCTCAAAATGGTAATTAATTTCTAAGAATAATGAAAAAAAAAATAAAAAAAAAAATCCATTACAATAAACGATTTTTATTTAAAAGATGATAAAATTAATTAAAACTAATTTTTTATAAAATTATCATGCGAATTTAAAAAATTAAAAAAAAAAAAAAAAAAAAAAAAGTAAAACAGCTTCATTATTTTATATATTTATTAATATATTTCATATTCGATCAATAATATTAATCAAATTATCTACATATTGAAAAAATCACTGCTAAGAATTATTTTTATAAAATCAAATTTTCATTTCACCACTTATTATTATTATTATTAGTATTATCATCATCATTATTGTTGTTACTTATGATTATGAATTTAAATTAGTACTATTATTTGCTTTTTGCAAATTTATATTGTTAATAAAGTCAATTAAAGTGGATAAAGTAAATTATATCCTACTGGAATAATGTAGACTTTATCAGTACCTAATTTTATAATAAAATTATAAGTATTTATATTTTTAAAATTTTACTTTATTGTAGTGTCATTCGTTATATAATTTATATATAAGAAAATAATATAATTTTAGTTAAATTTTTATGTACACATATTACAATTGTTTTTAGTTATTTAAATAAAAGATTCCTAGATTTTTCAGGAGCGTAATTTTATGATACATAATATTTTATTTTTTCGTTTGGTTTAATATTAAATTAAAGACTTGTGAAAGATAATTCAAATAGAGTTATTATAACGTATTGTTTATTTTAACTCATAACTATACAAATATTTTAATGTTTACTATATAAATTTCACAAATTTAAAAACTCAAAAATAATGTCATTCATTTAAAATGATCAAATTTAATTAAAAAAAAAATTTTACTTTCAAACCATATATATATATATATATATATACATAATATGTTTTAGTTAATTTTCCATAACTATAGAATTTTACCACAAAGGATAATTCTCAATTTAGTTAATAGTAATTACTAAAATGCTTAAAAAAAAAGATAAATACCCTACATTTTTTAATAATAAGAAAAATTTACTATCAACTAATGAAGATTACTTTTTGTCGTTCAACTTCAATTATTTTATTATTATAATTTTTAAAGCACAATATATGTGCTTAAATAAATAAAATAATTGAATTAATATTAATAATTGACCTCTTAAATAAAAAATTAAAATCATTTTATTGTTTATTTTTATTTATTTTATTGCAAATTTAGTTGTAATTTTTTAAAAACTTATTTTGTTGTTATTATTATTATTATAATAAAAAAAAAAGAAAGAAAAAAAAAGTCATTGACATTATTATAATTATTATTATTATTATAATAATTTTTATATTTATATTTATTAAAAGCCAATAAACGATAAGAATAATGGTCTTTTGAAAGTTCATTTATTCTTATTCTTAAGTTAATTTTAATATATATATATATTTTTTTTTTTTTTTTTTTTTCTTCGTATCACTTAATACGCGGCTGTTATTTAACTTATTACAAATAGAATAAAATAATATATAAAATATAAATAGTGTTCAATATTTAAGTTGACACTTTTTGAAGAAATTGAAGGTTGATTAGTCTGATTATATTGGTTTTAACCGTAACATTGACATGGCTATTAATATAGCTTTACACACAGCAAACGGACACAGAAAAATATACAAACACGACGGACGCACCACACTTACTACACCATAAAATCTGGATCACTGCAGTCATCTCCACTATCACTGCTGTCGGATATTCTTCTCCGTTTTTTCTTTTTATGTTTTTTTATTTTTTCCGTTTTGTGCGTACGATGTTTTCGGTGTTCTTTATTTGTTTCAGAATGAGCATGATGTATTGTAAGTTTAGGTACTCGAGGTGAGGAGGGTACCGTTGGTGTAATTATTGTATTCAATGAATTATTTTGATGATGCATTGAATTAAGATTATGTTGTAGTAACGTACTATTATTATCAATAGTACCAGTACCATGACCAGGATTAATTATTGGTAAGGTACTCTGATTATTTATTTCAGAATTAGGTATTCTTTGAGCTGAATTATTTGTAGACAGATCATTATTATCAACATTACCTGGATGACCACCACTATTAGTATTAGTATTGGTAGTGCCACTAACAGTAGTACTAGTATTATTACCTGTTCCACCACTGCCGGTAGTTTCTTCATCTGGCTCTTTAGGATCAAATTTAAGCATCAGCTGTTTAAAATCAAGATATTCAGCAGCCAATTTTTTTCTTCCATTTTCATCAAGTTCTTTATCACTGACATTCTCTTGAAGTTTAGCTAATGTAGCTTTTGGATTAAAATGAGCAGTACTTTTACGTGTAACTGCTTTTTCATATACTTTGGCAGATTCAGAGGGTGAATATTGACTTATTTTAGCATCTGAAAATCCATATATTTCTTTTAAATGCTGTCGTAGTGTAAGAAGTAAAAGAAAACCTTGACTTGCAGTAATATATTCACGCAATAACGTTGTATCTTGAGGTAATCTTGCAACAATAGCTTCATCATCCTCTTCATCATCATCCTCATCTTCAATAGCAGATAATATTTGAATAGGTCTAGGTTGTCCATCAGATCCATAAATAACTGATTGAAGAGCTGCTGTTGGTTGTTGTTGTTCTTCAGAATGTTCAAGATTTTGTAATAGTTGTTGCTGTTGGGGTTCTATAGATGATGAATTTGTCGAGTTATTACTATTTGTTGTTAATGTTGTTGTTGTTGTTGTTGTTGTTGTTGTTGTTGTTGTTAATTTAGGTAATAAAGCTTCTTTAAATGATTGTAATAAATTATCACCAGACATAGATATTATAATATCAATATGATGAATAATAAATAGTGGTTCATCTTGAACTTGATATGTAAAATATGCTAAATTATCAGCAAGATATAACATTTGTGATAAACTTGATTTAGCAGATTCTTCAAATTGTTTTAAAAATGAAATAGCAATAGCACGACGTTGTTGTTTAGTATTTCTTAATATAGTATATAAAAAACCATTTAATGCACTGGGAAATTCACCATCTTTTAATCTCATACCTCTAACAGTAATATTATTTTGTAATATTTTTTGAAGTCTATAACTTAGTTTAATTCCATACTGTGATTGCATATGAATAAAACTAGGATATTTTCTTTCTATTTCTTGTAATTGATTATCAGCACTATGACTAACACTAACATCAATATCAGTGCTCATACAAATAAGAACAGGTATTATTTGAATAGGATAAACTAATCCTTGAGCTAATATTAATTGTATAACTTTACATGCTGCTTGACGTACACGAAGATTTGGATTTATAAATGATTCAAGTATTTCTTTAAGATATAATTGTATAATAGTACTAGCCATACCAGATGATACATCACCCATTTCTTTTAAATTTTCTTGTTTACATAATTTAGCCCACGCTTGATCCTGTTTAATCATTCTTTTTTCCTCTTCTTGTAAATATATTTCAATATTATTTAATACTTGAACTTTCATATTATCTAATGCATTATCAGATGTTAATAAATAATGATAAAGTTCTTTTAATTCAGGTTGTAACATAAATTCTGAATAACGAATACAAATAGAACCAATAGCTGTTAATGTATGTTGACGTATATCATTATTATCTTGATTAACAAAATAACTCATTGTTTCAAATACTTGATCTTTAATATTATCTGGTAAGCCATCTATTACTTGAGGATCTGTAAAATCAAAATGTCGTAATAATAATCCAACAGTAAATAATGCCCGTCTAAATAATGGACGTCCATTTAATAATTTTTGACTATTTGGATCTATTTCATGTCCAGCTTTATAATATGTTAAATATTTATAATATTTAGTAAAACAATCACGTATTAAACTGAAATTTTTAGTAACATTATTAACAATTGATCCTAAACATGATAAACAACTAGCAACAACTGATTTATCATGTTGAAGAATTAATTTAATAGAATCCTCTTCTAATTGTGCTAAAAATGTTTCACTAGGATGTTGCATTAATGGTACAACAAGCTCTAATGTATGAGCAACACAACTTATTATTTGATAATCACCTTGTGTTTGACATTTTAAACCAAGATACGGTTGTAATGTACTAGCATGTTCAACCAATAATTGTGGTCGTATTTTAGCAAATAAATAAAGTGTTGTCATACAGGCAACAAGTCGTTGAGACGGTGGTCCTTTTTTCTCATCTCTATTGTTATTATTATTGTTGTTATTATTATTTTTATTATTACCACCACCACCACCACCACCACCACCACCATCACCATTATTACTATTAACAGCATCTGAATTGTTCATTGATTGTTCATCTAATTTTAATATATTTTGAATTAAACAATCAACTATTTGTTGACAAGCTGTTAATAAAGCTTTTGGTGGTTCAGTTAGTAATTTAGTACTGTCTTCTTTATCTTCTTTAGGTTTAAATAAACTAACAAGTAATTGTTCAAACCATTCTAATCCAGCATCTTTATTGGTAGCAACAACGTCTGTTATATTCATAACTTTTCTTAATAATGCTTTTGAATCAAGTATTGGAGTTGATTTAATAGGTGTAAACCACATATTTTGAAATACTTCCATAACTAATCGTCGTATACCCTCTTCATCATTAACTCGACGTATCATTTTACCACATATTTCAGGTATTTTAGAAAAATCTGGACACTCAACACAAATATCCTTTAAAATTTTAATAACTCTTTTACGAACACTTACTCCAGTATCAAGTATTCGAGCCAATAACATATCATAATATTTATCAATAAGTTCCGGTCGACTCAATACAAATTTACCAACTAAATCAACAGCAGCTTCACGAACAGACGTTGAATGATCTAAAAATGAATGTCGAACACCTAATTGCATATCACCACGTGCAAGTACACTTGGATCAGCTTCAACAATTGTTGTTAAACATTTCATAGCTTTTGTTCTTATAGCTATAGATGATTCTGTTAATACATGAAGTATTTGTTTTAAATATTTATCAAAACTTTGTGAAAATGGTCTTTTAGATGCTAAATATTGTGATATTAATTCTGCTGAATTATAATCAATGTATGTTTGTAAGATATCTGGTTTTGTTGATGAACTGCAAGGACGGATTGAAGTTAATATAAATTTTTTCTTTTCTTCTATTATTCTATAAGCTTCAGAATTTTTTTTTTCATTATTGTCATTTTCATCCGAATCTAATTCTTCAATATCAGAATCATCACTTTCTTTATCACTTTCAATATAATGTTTATTACGTTTTTGATTTTTATTACTACTGCTACCACTACCACTATTATTATTATTATTATTATTATGTGAACGTCTTTTATGTGGTGATGATGATTTTTTGATTGGAGATAATTTTATTTGACCAACACGAGTTTTTTCATGTTCACAATCACGATACCATTGGGCTAAATAAAAATGACGTGCATAAATTAATGATGGATCATTAGTACCATTAACAGCTAAATGATCAAGGAGTACTTTTTGTAAAAATTTTGTTCTTTCTTCATCTTTATCCAAATCTTCTCTGGTTGTTTGTTTTTTCTTGAAATTATTATCACTATTATTAATATCTTTTGTCGTTGTTGTTGATAAAGATAATGTTGATGTTGATGTTGATGTTGATGTTGGTGTTGTTGTTGTTGTTGTTGTTGTTGCTGTTGATTCATAATCCATATCTTTTTGTTGTTCAGCTTTTATATCAATTATTATTTGATCGATTGTTGATAATTTACATTGAGAATTAACAGCATCTTTTCGTAATCTTGCAGCAACAACTCCAAGATATTCAATAGAAGCTACACGTAATGACATATCTGAACTTTTGTTTGAAAAATGTCCAACAAGTAAATTTCCCAATATACTTAATAGTAATTCAGCAGCTGGCCATTCCGGTTTATTAACAGTAGCTAATAAATCTTGAATAAAATTTTCAAATAATGGACGATAATCAATATCAGTACCTTTACTACTGCATTTATTTAAAAATACAGATAAAAAATTACCAGCTAAACGTGTTGCTGTTTCATATTTGCTGATAACTAATATATCTGCATCAATATGTGATAAATTTTTATTTTTATTATTATCATCATCATTTTTACTATTAACAGCACCACTGCCAGAATTATTATGTGATGATGATGATGATGATGATGATGATGATGATGATGATTTATTATTATTATGATGATTATGATGATCTTGACGAATTAAATTATCTGGTAATATAACAACACACTGTATTAATTGTAATACTAATGCTGTTAACATTTGTATATAATCACCAGAATGAAGTTTATAAGTACGTAAACTTCTTTTACTACTTGGTAATCTTGCTATTGATGCAAGAATATCATCCAATAATAATCTTCTGTGTTTTTCATATTTTGTAAAAATAACAGTTACAAGTTTTAATGCACTTAATTGAAGATCATTAACCGATTCAACAAAAAATGGTGCAACACCAAGTGTTGATGCATGAAGTACACTTGTATCAGTTAATACTTGTATATTTAATAATTCAGCAAGTAAACCAACTAGTTCACGCATTTTATTGTAAACTTCAAGTATACTTTTTTCACGTACCTCTTTCATATTACCTCTTTTTTTACGTCCAGCATTCAAATTCAAATCAGTCTTATTTTTTGAATCTATTCTATAAACAGGATCAAATGATGGATATATTGTATTTTGTAATTGAAATTTCATAAATAATACAATACGATCAATAACATCCTCTAAATATACTGTTTTTGGCATATTTTGTGATGTCATTATATTTAATGCTATTACAGATGCATCAACAGCACGTAATACCCTTTCCATGGCCATTTGCATCCACAATTTACTTTCTTCAATATCATCATCTGGATCAGCCAAAGGCGATACTCTAGCACCATCACGAATATTTTTTTCCAATATATTTAATAATCTTACCAACCTGTCTGCTGGAATAGATTCCATAGCTCTTAATGATTTTAATTTAGCAGCTTCTTTACATAATGCTTGTAATTCATATTTTTGTATAAGTATTTCTGCTGGTACATCACCATCATCATCTATTTCACCCATTGTAACAACATCTTCCGTATTTTCAAATATTGTATCAATCATTGAATTAAATAATTGATAGGTATTTGTTTCCATTAACTCATCAACGCTCAATTTTGCTAATACAGGTACTAATTTTCTTTCTATTTTTCTTATTTTTGGTTTTATCGGTGATGTTTGTATTATTTCTTTTTTATTATCATTATTATCATCATCCGCTACGTCATCACCACACTCCATTTCATCATCATCATCTAATATACGTTTTCGTCTTCGAGCTCTTAAATTACGATCTTTTGTTCGAGATGAAGATGGTGATGATTTAAATAACGATTTATTATTTTTTCCATTATCATCATCAGTTTCTGAATCTGATTTTAAATTATCCTGATTATGGTTATTATTTTTTAATCCCATTTTAGTTGCTCCACGGCTGGGTGATTTTTGTTGCATTAGAACTTGATCTGATAGTGATATTCTATTCAACATAACTACTGGCTCCTTAAACTTTGTATCAAATGATTGTCCCATTAATTTAATGTCTTTGATTACATGCTCATTTATTTGATCATGCTGGTGTTTGGGAGTTTGAGACGATAATTGTAAATTTGAATTAGATGATTGCTGTTGTGGTAGTTGTTGCTGTTGCTGAAGTTGTTGTTGTTGTTGTTGTTGTTGTTGTTGCTGTTGCTGTTGCTGTTGCTGTTGCTGCTGCTGCTGCTGCTGCTGCAATAATAGTTGTTGTTGTTGATGCTGCTGCTGCTGTTGCTGTAGTAATAGTTCCTGTTGTTGTTGTTGTTGTTGCTGTAGTATTAGCTGTTGTTGTAATTGTTGTTGTTGTTGTTGTTGTTGTTGTTGTTGATGTTGTTGCAATATTTGCTGCTGTTGGAACTGATCTTGCTGATATTGTTCCTGAATATGCGATTGTTGAAGTTGTTGTTGATGTTGAATATGATGGTGGTGATGATGATGTTGCTGTGGTGACAATTGTTGTTGCAATTGTTGTGAGTGTTGCTCATGATGATGAAGATGATGTATGGGCATTGTAAGGCTTGAATCAAATACATTCGCAACACTATCAGGATTAATATTAGGATAAACAGATTGTTGCTGTTGTGGTTGTTGTTGTTGTTGTTGCTGCTGCTGTTGTTGATTCATTAAATTATCAACACTCTGTTGAATTTGTGGCTTAGGATCAATGGTATCCATTGGTAAATCAATATCAGGAAGTCCAGAAACAGAGTCTAATAAAAATTGTGAGCTATCTTGTACAACATTAACAAGATCCAGTGTGTGGTGATTAACATTGATAGGATGCTGTTGTAACTGTTGATTAATTATTGGATCATACATAGATTGTGGTAAATTAATATTGATTGGTTGATTTGATATTGAACTGTGCATTGGGGATGTAATATGCATTGAATGTTGAGGTGTTAAACCACCAAGGTTATGATGATGTGGCTGTACAACATAAGTATTAATTTGTTGTTGATGTTGATGCGGTGGTTGTTGTTGAATAATTGTTGTTGCAGTACTTGGAGATCCCAAGTCAGCTGGTGAATAAATATTTCCATGAGGATTATTAATATTTGACAATTGATTATTAGTAATACAATTGGCATCATCTTGTATATGATGGTGTGGTGTTGTTGATGTTCTTATTTGTTCCGTAATAACAGTTGCACGAGGTGATGGTGAAGGCACAGCGAAAGGAGACATTTGTGAGATATCAGTATGATTATGTGGTGTAATTGGCATTCTAGAATGTTGAATGTGACTTATATTACTGGTTGCTGAGGTTGCTGTTGTTGTTGTTGTTGTTGTTATTATTGTTGAAGTTAAAAGTGGTGATGGTAATACAGTTCTAGCGGGTGCAGGTTGAGCAGGACTACCTTGAGGTGTTTGTCTTGATCCTGATGAATTAGAATATGATGGTGAAAATCGCCCATAATTTGCTGGTGACTGATTAGCGTTCGTTAATTGTGAAGCATTCGGACAAGGCCAAATTCTTCGTGAATTATTATATTGTGGACCTTTGAATACATGAGGATTTATTTCTAATATAGCTTTTAATAATTCTGGAGTGTGCTGTTCTGATTCAGAATACGGTTGTTCAGATTGTGCGATAAACTCATCTTTCAGTTCAATATTATCAGATGATGTTTGCGATAATGCTTGAATCAATTGTGGTACTAATGTTTCATCTCTATTACTAAGCTGTAATTTTGCTTCTTCTGCAACACGTGCATGAAATAACAATGATTTATTTGTCACAACTTGCGGTAAAGGTGTTGGTAGGGGCATTTCCGGCAATAAGTCTGTAAGACTCGCGATACCTGCGAGGGTAGTGATCGGAACACTCGGTATAACCCCATTCATTTTGACCTTGATTAATTCTGGCATTACACCCTTGACGTTAACTCACCGTTTAATCAATTCCACTTTTGTTTGTTTTTATTTAATTATTTTTTTTTTTTAAGTTGAAATTATTTAAAAAAAAAAAAAAAAAAAAAAAAAAAAAAAAACTACGATATATCAATTTGTTATTATATGCTGTCATAAATTATTTTAGCAATTATATTTTTTCACAACAAATAATGGTCTTTTATCAATATAATTGTTCTCAAGTTGTTAAATGCATATTTTCTCCAATTTTTTGTAGAATAATACATTGTACAACAACCTTTGAATTTTATTATTTAGTTTTGTTTTGTTTTTGAGAGAAAGCACTAACACTGTCACATTCAAAGTATTTAGTTTATTAAAACACTGACACAAAATTCAATTCTTGGGAAACTATATAGTTTATTTTTACTTTGTTCAAGTTCCCATAATGTAGGCTATTATATTAGCCAAATTTGGATGATGCTCTTGGATCTTGTAATAAAAGATTCATTCTACTTTTGTTTTTGTTTTTTATTTTAATTATCTGAAAAAAAAATTCAACCATCAATATATAGTTTAGTCATGTTTAATAAAAAAAAAAAAAAATAATAATTGAAATAAAATGATCGATTAGTAGATTAATTAATATTTTAATTAACTCAATATAATGAATAAATGAAGGTAAAAAATATTTAAATGTCAAAATATAAATTATAATTGAAAACAAAAACAAAAAATATAATAATTTAAAGAATCAATAAAATTTGAATATGTGAATCTACATAAAATATAAAAAGAATAGAATAATAAGCTTTTCATATTATTTATCATTTTCTTAATAATGATTAAAAATTTAATAATATGTCAAGTGTTCTTACCCCACTATTATTGATAAATATTTACACCAACAAATGCAAACTTGTAATAAAATTTTGGCGGGAGGTAATATAATAAATAATCCTTCTGAAAATATAATAATTATTATAATAATGATGTAATAAATATTGAAAAAAATAATATATAACTAAGAGACAAATGCTTACAAGGAATCTTTTGTTTTTTATTTTTTTTTTTTTTTTTTTTTTTTTTTTCTTATGACTATGATATTCAGTCAATTGTCATCCGTAGCAGTGGCCTACTTGATTTAAAGTCTTTATATTATAGATAAAAATAATAAGCACCTATCATTAATACACAACATACAACTCACTTATATTGTTAGTAATATTTAGTTAAGATTCATTGATTATAATTATCCAAGCGTAGCTTAAATTTTATTTATAGTATTAATATGAGAAAAACAGACACAAAGGCGTCCATTTTGCTCAGCAGTCAGATAGCGGAAGTTGCGTAGTACATAGATTTAACCATATATACATATGTACACAACAAAGAGAGAAAGAAACTCGGTGCAAGAGAGTAATCCGAGTAGTTGGTGAGGCACTAACACATCCTAACATATCCATAGTGTTTTATATTTTTACTTTTTCATTTATACATTATATTGTATATGCATAACTGTATAAGTCAAGTATATGTATATAACTACATCTGCCTATATTGTATTTGTATGTAGTATTTAAGTAGTGTGGTACAATGTGTATATCATAGCAGCGTCAGATATTTAAAATTTTTCTTAAGCTCTATTTTTATTGCAAAACTTCCAGTTGCTGATTGGCTAAAATATTTTATCTTAAAATTATTTTATTGGCCAATCCAAATTCTAATTTCATTTTATTTTATCAAAATATCAACACACTCAATTGTCTCTTAATATTTACTTAAATTAAATAATAATTTATCAATAAATATAATAATAAAAAATTTAACTATATCATAGATTTGATGATTTTTATAAACAAAAAATAAAATATATTGTATGTAATATGAAAAAATTTAGTATAAAAAAATACCTATATTTTAAAATATCTATTTTAATTAATCAGCTTATAAATTTTCATTTATAAACACAATTATATTTATCTACATTATAAAATAAATGAATATTTTATATAAATATTTACAGTAGTGCAATTTAAATTATTCAAATGATTAGGGCGTATTTCCATTGAACCAATCAGGATTGGTCAAATAAAAGTCGTTACTTGTTAGTTGGTAGCTCCATGTAAACGCGAAAATGTTAAACATATATATTTGGCAAGCTCTGTAGAATCTGTAGAGGGTATAATGTAATTAATATTAGAAGGGTTTAAGGTTTAGGGTTTTTAGGGTACTTGAATTCTTTTGCTGAAGTCACCGGGTGTTATATGCCTATATTATATTTTGTATCACATAAATCTCAGTTACAGTTTAAGCGGTTACTACACTAAAAAAAAAAAAAAAACAACAAAATAATAATAATAAAAAAAAAAATGTAGAGCAGAGAGTGAGAGAGAGAATATAGAGAATATGAGATAGTTAGTTGGTTGAGTATTCTCCTGAACTCCAGCATCTACACCTATATATACTTTTACACTTATTTAGTATGTATATATGTATATATGTAAGCCGTGTGCGCTTGGAGTATGGAGTAAAAATAAAACCCAGGATAAAACTTCAAAATGGCGCAACTATTAAGTGTAAACACCCAATTTTTATATATGTCAAGTGATTATTAAATAAAGTTAATAGTAATAATAATAATAACAATAATAAACAATAAATCTATATGATTGAAAAGTTTTTGAGGTGGGAAGCGGATAATTGTTATCTGAATGTTTACAATCGAAATGTCGATCGCTCATTCATTGACAGGTAAATCAAGTTACACTACTCGTGTACCAACAAAATTTTCACATCATTAATATTAATATTACAATAATTTTTTTTATAATTTAACTTTTAATAAAATTTATTATTACAATTGTTATCTAACTTGAATTTTTAATTAAATATTTGTTACATTTTATTTTCTTCTGTTTAAAGTTTTTTTTTAATTTAAATATTATTATTTTAAGTACATAGGTTGTATGTAGTTGTAATTGAGACTAAAATTTTTATTCAACTTTTATTAGAGCGTTAATAGTAACATAATTAATAGTATACCAATTATATGGATAATATACTATCATTAAACATTAATATTTAAATTATATGCATACTCATACTTATCATTATGTTCATATAGGGTCTGAACCCACTAAAATGGCTCAAAAACGAGTTGCTAGCAGTATGGGGTGAGTTTAATCATTATTTTACATTTTTAAACAATAAAATATCGATAAAATTATTTTTTTACTGTTTATATTTTTATAATTTTTAACATCAAGAAATATGTTGGTTGAAGATAAATTGTATAACTTAAGAAATAACATAAACATTAGAGATCAGAAAAGTAAATGTTTTAATTTATACTTAAATAATTTTAAAATGGAGTATATATAATAAGTAATATTATTAAGGTTGAAAGTCATAGGTATATCACAGAGTGGATGATGATTTTGTAGTGGGGGAAGTAATAGTTCCCCCTCGGCAGGACAGAACAACCTAACCGCGGTACATTATGCCACTATGGTGGAATCAGTCACTGGTTGAACGTGGGTGGTGACGAGTCACAGTTATCGGTTGTTTTTATTTTTATTATTTTATTTTTAATAGTATATATTTCAATTAAAATTTACATAATTATCGTCGTGTTGATACTATGTGCATTTTTTAATTAACTTGTGTTGTTTTTATTATTATTATTTATGTTGTTATTATTATTTCTATTATGTTCAATGGTTAATCCAACATGCGGTTTTTACATAATAATATGAATAAATAAAACCTAACAGACCTGGTTTAAAAAAAAAAAAAAATATTAAAATATTAACACAAATTTAAATTTTATATACTTTCATAAAAACTTTTTATTAATTCACTCTTTGGAATCATTTATTAGGTATGAAAAAAGTTATGCAATTGTTTATATTAATAATTGTGCATATAAAGATGCCGTCAATTGATAGTGAAATATGAATGTTCGCTCTACACAGTAATGCAAGTGAAAACAAAAAAAATTTATACATATTTACTATAAATATATTGTCCACGAGGTTAAAGACTGTAATATTTAGTCAATAATATTGTCAGTTTGTAAAATAATAATTTTGTGACACGTGTTTTATTTTATTACGAAAATAACCTGGTTAGTAAACATTTTTTGTAATAGAGAAGAAAGTGTTATGCTCTGTTGTATTGAAAAACTTAAAAATTGGAGCTTGATAAAGACTTTTTTCTTTTTGTCTTTTTTTAAATCCAATTTAATTAATTTTATAGTTTCATCGGGCATTGGAAAAAAAAAAAAAAAAAAATAAATAAATAAAACGATAAAGTGTATTGTAAATATAATTAAACAAAAAAGTGTTTAAAAGAAAAAATTTTAGACAAGTAGTGTGAAAATAAAGTGCTGTCGAATATTAATAAATAAATAACTAAATATATGTGTATTGATATTTATATGGATTATGTATATAAATATATATAATATAATTTTAATAAGCCATCAAGATAGAGTATCCAAGTGACATGTACGGTGGTGGAACGGGTGGCACGGAGTATGGAGTAGGCCTCGGACCCGGTCCTTCACATTACGTTCCCCAAGCATCAAGTCATATAGCTTACCAATTGGGAACGGCACCCCCACTAGTTGGGGGTCTACCACTTGGAGCTGGTGGGCCTCCTCCCGGAAGTCAGCTACTGTCTTACGGTCAAAACTTATCACCGCATCACGTACAACAGCCGCAAAATGACTCGTCGCAGTCGAAAAGACGGAGGTAAATTCTTGATGAATTTAAACCTAATGTTTTATATTTAATGTCAACACATATCATTATTTATTATTTATCATTTATTTATAAAACAATCTTATTTTTTTATTTTATATTCCGTTTATTACATTTATGTTATATATATAATCTCAATATTATTAAAATTAAAACACTTTGTTAACAGTTTTCGAACTTATTAATTGTCATATTCGGTTATTTGGTTTTAACTTTTAAAAATGATAATTTTATCCAAGACTAAAAATTATTATTATTTTTTTTTTTTAAAGATAATATACTAATCAGTATCAAACGTACATATTAAAATTTGTAAATACCTTTTTTATCTACAAGTTGACATTGAAATTATAATAACGAATAAAATATTTGTATATTCATGTTATCTGCATATGCAAGTTATGTTACATTTGTCTTTTTTTTTTTATTTTTTTTTTCTTCTATCTTGAGAATCGACAAATTGTTATTATCGTAAAATTTTTGATTGAATATGAATTCGTTTATCTGTACGTCTATTAATGATAATAACAATGATAGAGATATGTGTTTAACATGTAACAATTTATCAAGTTTATATACAATTCAATACCGATGTTTGTAAAAATGTTTTAAAACAAAATTTAACAGCCATAACAATATATACTCGATTGCAATTTGTTATATATTGTAAACTACTAATATACATAAATTGTTATGGTTTTCAAATACATTGTTATTAAGTACATAAAGTACATAAAAATTTTGTTTGCATGTAAAACATAATGATAGTAATATTGAGTTTAGTTTTATTATATATATATATATATATATAATATAGAAATAAAAAAAGTTGTTTACAGAGAGATTTTCGTAATTTCTCTTGTGTATACATCACGTGGGAATTTATCAATGTGTGTTATATTAATGACAAATGTAAAACCCATTAGTTGTACAACATGTCACGTAGTAGAGATTTGCAGTTATCAATAAATTTCTTGGATTACCTGAAAGACAAATTTTGATTATTATCATTACAAAACAATTGTTCTATGTAAATATATTAGTTATTTTTTTATTTTTTTCTTAATTTTTAAATATATTAACTCTGTTTATTAAAGTTTTTGACAACATATTATGTTATATGTATATATATATATATATATATTGTACATAATGCTGTTTATAAAGCTACTCACGCGACACGATAGTTGCCCATAAAGTTTCATAATCAAATAGGAATGTATATCAGACTTAAGTTTACTATGTAAAGCTTTAATGTAAAACCAAATAATTTACATTTACTGTATATATATACATTTACTGTATATATATATTATATTTATTAAATACATAACTAATTATTTAAGTTTATTAAAAAAAGATTATGTTTATTAATAATTAATTAATAATACTGAAGGATATGGTTAAATAATAATAAAATAAAAATTTATAAGTGTGCGTTGTAAGTTGTTAACATGTTAAAATGTTACTACTGATGATAAGTAATTAGTTGATTAGAAATAGATATAAATCTGTTTAGTGACCAATGACGTAGCTGGAGAACGGATAATAGGTATATGATGATGGTATATATGGTGTATATAGTATAGTAAGAAAACATGTAGAGTCTACTTAGAGTCATGCACGGACCGCCCCTTTACTTCTCAAGTGGCGAACTGTTTGACTCTTATAAAGTTAACGGGGTATCCACAGCCATTGCCAGACTATCTTTTTAATATGCAATACCTCTATCCATCGACTATAAAGCTATAAAATAAAAATAAATAAGTATAAAATAAAATAAATAAAAAAAATAAATAAAATTATCTTTACGACGAATGTTGAATTTTAAATTTTTTATTTTCATCATTCTACCCGTTCAGTTCGTTGGGACAATTTTAGGGAATTTATTATTATTTTAAATTTTTATTTAAAAGTGAAAATTTAAGATTATCATAATAATGAATTAAATACATATATTCACAAAAGAATACAATAACCATATAAATTGTATTATATTTTGGATCTCATTATAAGATTATATGCTTATTCTTCAAGTTTTTTTTTTTTTTTTTACTTTTGGTTAAATTTATATATTTTCTTAATTTTTCCACAGGAATACATATAATAAGGAAAGAAAAAAAAAAAAGTAGCTCCGAATTACAATAATCTTAACATAAGTTAGGACGAAAAAAAGAATATATTTAAGGTCAAAGTTGTTTTTGACCACTGACGACGATTATAAAGCATTCAATGTTAATATATTCGGGTAAATAAGATGCAAAGACGCGATTCAAGAAATTGAAATAAGAAGCAAAATAAGAGGATAAGAAAGAGAGAAAAAGTGACCCTTCAAGACAACCCATGAAGATACAACAAAGAGATTGAATAAATTTTTTAGAGATGTTTCAAGAAAAGGATGTACAGATGTCATCGCCGGAAGAACTAGTTCGTTTTACTTAAAAAGATGAAAGAAGCAGAAGAAGAAGAAGAAAAAGAAGAAGAAAAATAACTTTTAACTTTAAATAACAATAAAAAAATAATAAAGTTGAATATATTTATATCAGAGCAAAGATTTATAAATAAAAAGGGAATTTAAAAAATAAAGACAATGAGAAAAGAGTATTGAGAAAGACTTCTAGTGTATAGACAAGAGACTTACCCGGATGTGCTCTCAGCTCTACACCCTCACAAAAGGGTAGCGGGGGGTCACGGGTACCCCAAGGAAAAGGATGCAACGACTCGACAGTGAAAAGAGATAGTAGGGATAGTACTGTAGGATATTTTAGTTCTTTTGCTTCTTCAGGGTCAAAACCGTGCATCACTTCTCCATCTTTCTCTTCTCTTATTTTCTCTTTCCATACTCTTTTATTCATTTTCTTTCTTTATTTATTTATTATATATTTTTATTATTATTATCATCATCATTTTTTTTGTATTACCAGATTTTTGTACAGTGGTGTTGAAGATGAACGAGTAGTAGGATACTTTTCTTACAAGTATATCTTTACTTACTTTTTTTTTTTTTCTTTTTTTTGATCGTGGTTGAAATGTTTCAGCGGTAATGAGGATCGCTGATGGATTTACAACCGTCGATCCAATTGATGAGGCTTGTTATTCTGTACAACTATGTGCCGATCAACGGGATCTTTAGTGGACGAAGAACAAGCTTTAATCTTTATATACTATTTTTTTTATGTATTATTTTAATTCGTATGTACATTACAAGATACATACTCAAATAAATAATAAACTACTTATAGTATTAACACCTATGTAATAAAATAATAATAATTTAATGTAATTAAAAAAAAAATAAATCATTGGTTAAAAAATAATTAATCGTATTTTTATTATTATTTCCTTGTTAAAAATTTAAATATGTGCATTAATAATAAAAATAAAAATAAAAATGAATTATTTGTTTCAGATCTGATGAAGATGATCCTAGTGGAGGAAAATACCGAAGAATGGAAGACGACAATTTGCAGGACAAGGAAAGATTTGCTAGGTGAATATAAAAATTTATAGTTATATACGTACTACCATTAATATAACAAATATAAGGAGTGATAGATAAAAATAATAATAGTTTGTTGATAATTGATTGAGTTAAATTGATATTAATGAGGAGCAATTGCCGTTTATAATATAACTTTATAATTGTACCAATAGAGATAATAATAATTTTATGTAAATGAGTAGTATTATATATATATATATATATTGAGGATTTATATAGATGATTTGCCCATACCATCAGGCAATGTAAAGTCGATATAATAGGTATAGAGGAATGAAAAGCCCTTGGCGGATCTCTGAGTTTGCCGTGGGAACATGAGATACGCTCTCGACATTCGACATTCGACATTCGACCGTCGACCGTCGACATATCTATTATTCACATAGCACATGGTTAATTCGCGTAGTCGTTTTGTCCCCGTAATTTCTTTTCAATAATCTAAATAAAATATTATACAATTTTTAGAGTTATGAAAAAAAATATTATTTAAGAGTATAATAATTTACGTCAGTAAAAGATTGGTGTAAAATTATAAAATTATAAAATAATAGAAATAATAAGAATTGTATGGTCAAAGTTGCACCATGAATACTGGATATAATAATATTATAATACCATAAAGGTGTAGTATGATATAATGTCGCGAGTGAGCGAATGAACGAGTGAGCAAGCAAAAGCATCACTTTTAAGTTAATAACGCTATTACTGAGCATCTTATCTTGCCGCGAGTAGTCTATACTGTACGGACTGTGCGGTCTGGTCATTTCTACTCTATCTTTATATTATTATTATTTATTATTATTTTTCCACTCACCTTATTCAATTTGGTCCACCCTCTTATAAATTATATATTATATATTATACTTTCTGTCTCTTTCTTTATGATTTTTTTTTTTTTTTTTTTTTTTTTTTTTATAATATTAAATTAGAAAAAAAATTAAGATTCATCTGGATGTTTTAGTTTTTATAATTATTAATGACATAGAGAGTAATCCAACAGCAGGAATAATGATATATTTAATGATATTTTGTTGTGAATAGCAACTCTTCTTTACGCATTCCTGTGGTTAACCGACCAGTTCAAATGCAATCAGTTTTCCTCACTATACATTTTTATTTTTATATTTTTATCACATTATCATATATAATAATATTATTAATAAAATTTAAATTGACTTGGTAGTTGATATAGTAACTGGTAAATGAATAGAATAAAAAATTAAACTTTAAATATAAATATATAGGTATAGTTTTTAGATAAATACTAAATACCTACAACAGATATGTTAAATATTAAAGATGCAAAGGTATTTATACTAAAGTTAGATATACTCGATGGGCTTGAAGTACGCGAATAAGCAAAGCTTGATATACCGTATATTGTACACAGTATACCGTATATACCGTATATACCGTATACCATAGAACGGCTGACCTCTCACCTCAAAAGAGTCCTCTCACTTATTCTTTCTTTTTTTCTTTATTATTTATTCATATATAATACTATTATAAAGTTTATACTTGAGTATATTAAAAATAAAATATTATCAAACAAAAAAAAATCAATTATATCTATTATATCTATTATATACTTAACTATTTATTTGGAGTGAACCAACAGGTTGCTCCTTCAATACAAAACCCTTGAGATAGGTAAGGTATAAAGGTCGGAACAAATTTTATGATAGAGATAACGTGACAGAGAGATTTCCCAACTACTTATGTTCTTTACTCTAATATAAAAATAATAATAATAATTTAAATTTTATTTCAACAGCCGAGAAAATCACTGTGAGATTGAGCGTCGAAGAAGGAATAAGATGACAGCATACATTACTGAACTTTCCGATATGGTTCCAACATGCTCAACTTTAGCACGGAAACCAGACAAATTAACAATATTAAGGATGGCAGTTGCTCACATGAAAGCTCTCAGAGGTAAATTATTCTTTTTATATTTAATCAATTTTAACAGTCTAAATAATTATTTTATCTTTTAATTTTATCCATCCAAGAAATATCTTTTCATATACATATATACTTTTTAATCAAATATTTATATTTCAGAATAAAAATATTTAACTTCCTGTTTGAAATATCAATTATATTCAAAGTTGAAATTTAGTCGACAATAATCTTTTACAAGCGATAAGTTATCCTCATTGGTTTTGCGATTTGGCACGTAGCCCGTTCACTCACTGAAATCAGTATATATTATAAGAGGAGACAAATACCAATTCGAACTTGACGATTCACTCAATTATGTTAATTTAAAAAAGAAAGAAAAAAAAAATACTTTTTAAATTAAATTTTAGTTGAATAATAATAATAAAAAAAAAAGAAAGCAGAATCACACCGTAAGGCACTAATTTACTTATAAAAAGTAACAGTGGGTGTGAGAGTATATGAATATCGAATGCAAAAGACACAATATATATACTTCCGGTGATGGAATGGGTGGAGTTACCGGTTGTCTTCTTTGGTTGAACATGCGTAACCACGTATATATATACACATGAACAATTATACATCTGAAGAATAGTGTGTGTAAAAGCTTGTAACTGGTAGCAGGTAGCGAGTAGATTGCTACGCGTATCGGTGAAGCGTCGCATTGTTTATAACCACTTCTCCTTTTTCCCGACAACTGTGCTACTGAATACAAATTGCCCCAAGAGAAGAGCTCTCTCTTACTCTTTATAACTCTTTACCTGATGGTTTCCAAGAGGGATAACCACCACACACATTTTATATGTATCCTAACACACACGTTTTACAATTACTTCAGGGAGAGAGTTTAGGATTGACGATTGCGAAAAGAAATAAAATAAGCATATTTTATTTTTTATTCATTTATTTATTTATTTACTTTTTGTCTTGTGAATACATATAAAAAGTAAATAAAAAAAAAAAAAAATTAAATCATTTATTGGTATATGTGATAATGATTGGGATAAAAAAAAATAATGTGTATAAAGTGTGATGGTAACGAAGGTCACGATCAGAACCTTTACTTCCATAGATCTTGTTTCGAAGTCGTTAAAGTTCTTTTTCCTGGAATTTGTTGTATATCAGAGTCAAGATCACATATCGGTTGCGCTTTTGCTGCCTCCCAGGATCCTGTCCGCTTACCAATTCTGATCTTGCACTTAGATATTTTACTTATATAAGTTTTGTATATGTTGTTAATACATCGTGTATATATATATAGATAATTAAAATAAAATAATTTTTTTTTTTTGCCAACAGGTACAGGTAATACAAGTGCTGATGGAACTTACAAACCTTCATTTCTTACGGATCAAGAATTGAAGCATTTAATATTGGAAGCTGCGGATGGTTTTCTTTTCGTAGTAAGCTGTGATACTGGCCGAATAATTTATGTATCAGACTCTGTTGCACCAGTTTTAAATTATTCCCAAAGTGAATGGTACGGTTCAAGTTTATACTCTCAAGTACATCCGGATGATACGGAAAAGGTTCGTGAACAATTGAGTGCTTCAGAACCTCAACATGCCGGTAGGATACTTGATCTTAAAACCGGAACTGTTAAAAAAGAAGGACATCAATGTACGTATGATTTATTTATTTATTTATTCAATTTATTGTTTATCTATTATTTTATTTTATTGTATATAGCTTCTGTGAGACTGAGTATGGGATCGAGAAGAGGCTTTATATGTCGTATGAAGGTTGGTAATCTTCAGACCTCGGGCGATATGGCTGCTGCACAGGGCTTACATCGTTTGAAACAGAGAAATTCACTGGGACCACCGGCGAGAGATGGACAAAGTTACGCCGTTGTTCACTGCACGGGGTACATCAAAAATTGGCCCCCCACTGGTGAGTTTTGTAAGGGTCTTTCGACCATATTATTCCATTGTTCCTATCGGCATTTTATTAAAAAATCTTTTATTATTTTTATTATTTTATTTTTTACATTGTATATCATCTTTTATAGATACTTGTATTGGTTGTTTATAATTATATTTATTAAAAATAGTACAAACTAATAATATTAAAACGAAAAATAACTTTTGAAAAAAAAAAAAATAGATATATAAAAGCCAGCAGGGAACGGTGGTTAATATATTATTCTACACTGTAGGTGATTTTGTTCCCCCGTGTGTACCAGGTGTGGGTTTAGGTGACAGAGGTGTTCAAGCTAGCGCGGATGGTGTTGTTTCAGAAGATGTTACCTCACATTGCTGTCTGGTCGCTATTGGACGATTACAAGTTACTAGTACCCCAAATACAAGTGATTTGACTGGCGGTAATAGCAATAATGGTAATAATTAATAATATATATTGATTAAATTTATTTTTATAAAATAATTAATTTTTATATTATTTCAATAGAATTTATTTCACGGCATTCTGCAGAAGGTAAATTTACGTTTGTTGATCAAAGGGTTGGTAATATATTAGGATACGTACCGACAGATCTTTTAGGCCATCAATGTTATGAATTTTTTCATCAAGAAGATTTACCACATATGCGAGAAAGTTTTGATCAAGGTACTTTTATATTATATTAAATAATAAATTTATAAATATAATAATAATAATAATAATAATAATCATCATCATCATCATCATATTATATTATTTTTTATTTTATAGTTTTAAAACTCAAAGGACAAGTAATATCTGCTGTATATCGGTTTCGTGCTAAAAATCGAGACTGGGTATGGTTGAGAACATCTGCTTTTGCATTTTTAAATCCTTGTTCACAAGAAGTTGAGTATATCGTCTGCACAAATACAACTGCTAAGTAAGTAATAGAAAAATAGTTTCAAATATTAATAGTAATAATAATAATAATAATAATAATAATGATAATTAAATAATATACAGATCACTTCATCCTGCTAGTGATACGCAAGTAGCATCAACAGCACCAGCCCCTGCTCCACCAGAGAGTGAACCGGTAACTCCTTATGGTCATCATAGTTTGGATTATTCATTGCAACGACATCACTCTAGAGAACCAATGTACCCTACTCATCATATGATGCAACAACAGCATCCAGTAGCTGTTGCAGCTATTGCTTCAGGACCGCCACAACAGCCTAGACCAGCCAGCAATCAAAATCAAGTTTATCAAGGATATGAAACAACTCATTCACCAATAACGTATAATTCACCTAATCAACAGAATTCATCATCAGTATTAAATCGAATGCAAAAACCTGCTAATACATCACCATCGCCAATACAACAACCATGGAATATTGGTCGACAGGTAATTATATTAATTATATTAATTAACAAAAATTATTATTATCTCTTTATTTATTTATTTATTTCAAAATAACAGCAGCCAGTAACAGAGGGATATCAATACAGTCAATTGAGTCCGTCTAGATCACCAAGTGGACCGACTTATACACAATTAAGTAGTGGCGCTAGAACACCCGCCTCACAATACCATTCAGTTACGACAGTGCCTAATAATCCAAGTAAATTTATTTTTTTAAAAACTCTTGATAATACCAATAATTATATATCATAAGTACTATTGATATTATTATTATTATTATTATTATTTATTTTAACCAGGTATATGGGCTTGGCAAGCCCAACAGCATCAAGCGCAACAACAAGATGCTGGACAATCTAATCCACAAGTGACAGGTCAACCTCAATCTTCACATGGTCCTCAAGTTGGTCCTGGACCACACCAACCTCACCAACCTCACCAACCTCACCAACCTCATCAGCCTCACCAGCCTCACCAACCTCATCAACCACATCAACCACAGGAGCTCTCTGATATGTTACAAATGCTTCAAGAGCAAGGTGGAGCGTCTGGATTTGAAGAATTAAATATGTTTAACACGAATTTTGAGTAGCGATAATTAAAAACTCTATCAATTATCAATAATTATTAATTATTAATGATATTTAAATTTCGTGGCTTTGTGCTGTCGAGTATTTTTAAGTATTGAATTCAAAAACTTTACTTAATTTATTGTATTTTTATTTTTTTCACCGGGAGAGATACTCTCTAGAATCACTTAATTAATTAATACTCCCGTATCTGTCACACCAAAAGGTCTGTAAGTAGCTTTTAAAAAGTTATATTATGCATTGATTAAATCGTACGACCGTTTAGATGAAAATAATAAACAAATAAAATCAAAAAATCATAAGTTGACTTTAAGACACGCACATTTTCATTCAAATTTATTATATAATATAAATCGAGTATATAATGACACAAAAAATGAAATAAAATAAACAGATTTTTTTTTTTTTTTTAAATTTATTCTGACTCAAGAAAATAAAAACTTTATCGTACAATGATATTATTTTTATTATTACTTTTAATTAAGTAGAAAAATAATTTGTGATGTAAAAATTTTTTTAAATTATTTTAAAAAGTATTGAATCAAAAAATATTCCATTTCAAAATAAAAGAATATAGTGGTTAATATTATTATCGTTTTCTAGAGTATTGATATTAGTATCATAATTTTTAAGTTTTAATTTAATAAAAAAAAAAAAAAATCTCAACGCCTGGTCTCTATGTAATCATAATAATTTAAATTAAAGCTTAAAAATAGCAAAATATGACTAGCTTAAAATAATTATTACTACAATAATAATAATAATAATTATGATTATTTTTAATTAGATATTTGTAATTTAAACAGTGCAATCATCTATGACAAATACCTAAAAAAAAATTGTTTAAATAACAGAAATGTACAAAATTACATAACTCATTTTGCTTGTCTGTGTAACAAAATTTTTAGGTATTATTAATTAAGAATCAAAAATAATATTGACAACAAAAAGAAAAAAAAACATTTAAAAAACTAAGTATAGATAATGTTACCGCCTATAAGAAATTAACGAATAAGTGATCACGCGTGATTTGTTGCATTTGTACATGTTTAGCAATTTTTCGGATGATATAAAAAAAAAAACAAACTAGCATATCATAGTAGTAAAAGAAAAGAAAAATGAAAAAAAAAACAAAAAAAAGAAATTAAATTAAAAAGAAAAAAATTTTTTCACCAATGTACGGGTTATGAATATGAGTTGTACTTTTTTTCCAAGTCATCTTGCAGTATTATTTCCATGATACCTTTAGTCACACTATCCTTAATTGTATTGTTTTGGAATAATGTCAAAAAGTTGAAAGCTTTTATTTCATCGAGATTATCTACAATTTTCTATATATCACCAGTAATATTCTCTCAATAACTCCATTTTTTTACTATTTACAATTATATAAATTCAAGTTATGGAAAAAAAAAAAAAAAAAAAAAAAAAAAAGTCATACGAGAAACAAGACTTTTGAAATAAATTTTTTTTTTATTCAAGTATAAATTCATTTCATTATTTTAATATTTCGATCAGCAGTCAGCTTTTTAATCAGCAAGTTATCAACTGATTTGCTTTTTTTATTATTTTGAATTAATTTTTTTTCTTTTGCTTCCATATTTATTCGCCTCAATTTTTGAGCTTTCTTTTTCAGCTTTCTGTTTCTATTTTGATCAGTTGTAGTTAGCTCAGATTTTCCTTTCAGATCTCCACGATTTTTCGCTAAAAAAATAAAGAAATATTTTCAAATGAAATGAAATAAATAAATTTAATAAGAGTAACATTGAGTTGATAGACGTGAAAATATATACCTTGAACTTCTTCAGGGGCCAAAAGAGTTGCATCAGAAGTTGCTACTGGGGCTACTTCTTCCATATTTATGGCAGGTACATTGCTGATAATTTTAAGATCTGGTTGAGCCTGTTAAATAAAATAACAATAAAATAGTATGATATTAAAAAAAGAAAAATTTAAGTATGATAATAAATTACCTGTTTTGGAGTGCAGTGATTGTTTGACAAAGCGTCCAATTGTTGAAACAAGCACTTTAAGTCCTCACGAATAACATCTAATTTTATTAATTCGTCACCGAATTTTATATATTCGTCATCTTGATGTTCTGAATTATTAGGAGCAATTGATTGCTTTTGTTTTAAATAAGAATCTTCATAAATCTCAGCTAAACTTTTTTTACTCTTTTCTTGATCCATAACCAATTTTTTCTTATACTCGGTTGGAGTTTCAATAGGTTTTACTTTTCTCTGAACATCATCCCAAGTGTTATCTTTAATTCGCTGTTTTATTATGTCTTCCAGCTTAAAATTTGTTGTTTCTGTCATTACCGGAGCTGGTCTTGATCCTACATCATAATCAAGATAATCCTCAAGTAACGCATCAGTTGGACGATCGTCGCCTTTTGTTTCACCCTTTAACGACCATGTTTTTTCTTTTATATTTTCTGTTTCGAGTTTTGTTATTTTTTTCTCAGCTCTTTCAGTACGTAAATCAAGTGATGATTTTATATCTGTTTCCATATCTTCGTCTGTCATACGTGAATTTTTATTATCATTATCATCATCATCATCATCAGAATTTGTATCCATGCTAAATTTGACACGTTTATTTTTCCCATCAACTTTTTTAGTTATTTTTCTTTTTTCACTTTTAAAATGATCTTCATCGTTATCAACTTGATATTCAACGTCTTCATTACAATCATCAATACTGTCATTAGTATTATCAGAGTCATGATCATCATTCAAGGTTATCTTATTTTGAGTAATATCATTATCATCATCTTCGCTTTCTGGACTGTCGAAAAAATCTGCATACTTGATATCCTTGTCATCATCGTCGTCGTCGTCGTCGTCATCATTATCATCATCTTCACTAGGATAATTGTTAAATAAATCAATAGATTCTTCATCAGAGTCATGATCTGAATTTGAATCTGATTTTTTAGTAAATTCTTTTTTATCTTCATTATTAAGAAATTTATCCAACTCACTTAATTTAAAAAACTTATCATCAACAATAGATAGTTTATTTTTTTCGCGCTTTCGTTTAGATGTTTTTGTTTTTTTATTATTTGGTAATTTAATTTCAATTTGATTGTTTGAATCCAGTGGTTCATTATCGTCAGAAGGGTTTTCATCACAATCAGAAATTTTTTCCTCTTGATTATCATCATCGTTAACGTTATTTTTTTGCTTCGTACCTGATAATTTTAATAAATTATTTTTCGCTGTTATATTACCAATTTCTACGATTAAATCTTGAATAATTGATTCGTTTTGTAATTCCAATTGTTGCCAAATATTTTCATGATCAACATCTTCGATTACGAGTTTAGGCATTGTGTAATCACAATTGTTTGAATTATTTATAATTGTATGCTCAATTGTTTTTTCCCTCGTAAAATCATACAAAATTTTAAGATTTTTTCGTAATTCCAACTCGACATCATCTTGAACCCTATAATAAACTTTAATTATTTCTTTATTTCTTTAACATTGATAACTTAAACTAATTTATTGTTAATAAATAATATTTTATAATCATAAAAAAATGCACAGTAACATACCCTAAGAATTTTTCCGGTTTCTCAGTATTTGCATCTATTGTCGACAGAACTCGAGCTATAATGTCACTTTTTTTCATTTTATTTTATTTTATTTTTTTTAATTAACTTTGTATAATTTTGTAGGATACAATATTAATACTATTATATTATTAATTGAGGTATGAAAACACGTGGTTGTATTTATGATAATCCAAATTTCATTGGTTACATTGGAATAGTTGAGATTGGGCTTGAGTAGTAATTTAAGTAATTTATAAATAACAGTAACAAAATTATCATGCAGATGGCAGTAAATCTTTATTCTAAAGTAAAATAATGTATAGTTAATAATCGCTAAATCTGTTAGAGGGTGTTGTTCTACTAAAACTACTAAATCGTAATAATAATAATAATAATAATAGTAATAGTAATAACGGTCATATAAATTGGAATTTGTGTGTGTGTGTGTGTGTGTAAGATGTATACTAACTTATTATAACTAACCAGATTGAAGCAAATGTAGGTATATATATGTATGTGAGATATTTGAATGTATGTGTTACTAAGTGTGTATATAATGTGTATACATACATGTACGACAGGTAATAATGTACTAGAGAAGTGAGTAAATGTAAAATGTGTGGTGAGAGGGTAAATAAGTGTGTTGGAAAAAGATAATTTACAAACTTACACTAGAAATAAACATCATAACTTTAGCACTTTACAAGTGGATGTATAAGTACGTATGAGTATGAGTAGGAATAGGAGAAACAGAAACGGGAGGGACGCGAAGAACTTGAGGAACTTGAGGGAGCATGAGTATAAAGTTTAATACGGTACAGTAAGGTAGTGTGAGAAGTGTGAGCAAGTGTAAGACGTGTGGGATTGTGTGGGATACGGAGTATATACGTGAGTACGTTGCTGTTGGTTTGTTCGGTTGTTGGTTCTTGATCGTTCATCTCAGTTTCCATTCTCAGTGTTATAATGTTGAGCAGTTAAGCAGTTGAATTTAAATAGTTGGTTGAGTTGTTCTTACTGGCCGTTGTACTGGCATCACCAGGCATTGCTGTACATATTATACTGCTAGCTGTATATACTGTTTGGAGAAACTGATTGGCCCGCTTGTCTTTGGTTCCTCTGGTTCCTCTGGTTCTTTGCCTCTTTTACTCTCGTACCCTCTTACTACCAAACCAACTAATAACTACTAACGTTCAGCATTTATTCATTTTTTAGTTTTACATAAACTTTCTTTTTCTTTTTTTCAACCAAATTAATATTAAAAAGTCTATGTCACAGTTAGATCTATGTGTATTCATTTTTTCGACAATTTTATATTTTTTGTGATTATTTGCGAGTGTTGTTTAAGTTGTTAAATACTATTAATTAAAATAGTCAACAACTTATTGAACTGACAAAAGTAAAATAAAAAAAGAAACAAAAACATTTCGTACTTTTGGATAATTTTCAAAATCTGAGGAAAGTGAGTATTTTATTAAATAAATTTTAATTATTATTTATTGTTGAAACAAAACTCTGTTTTATTTTCTCTGAAATAACTTTTAAATAACAAGTGCACGTGGATAAACATAAACGATTTTTTTTTTTTTTTTTTTTTTTTTTTTTTTTTTTAAATCAATTGGAGTCAATAAAAAATAACAAATGTATAAAATAAACTTTAAAAAATTACCGCAAGCCGCACCGGTTAGTTAATTTGTGTTATAGTATATGTTAAAAGAGATCATGCCACTAAATCTCGAGCAATCTTGTGATTTTTCAACGAAACAAGCGAACATACTGATGTGATATCATTTTTAAATTCTGACAATATTTTGAAAAAATTTAAAATTTTAATATATATTTTGATTTGATCCTTATATCATTGATGTAGCTGATTATCATTAAAAATAATAAGATAATTGCAATGATAAGATAGTTAGAAAACGACGCACCGGGTACCCAGTGTCACAACGTACGACGATGTGTGGCCCGTACCGCGTTCTTTCTTTTTCTTTAATTTTTTTTTTGCTTTTTTTGTTTAATCCTGCTCTTTTATTTTGTACTTATATATCAAAAGCAAGTTTAGGTCGCTCCGGTCAAGATGAATAATAAAAACTACACATATAAAATGGAAAAAAATTCTAATATTTGTGTAATTATCATAAACACGTGGCGCAAAAAATAACTTGAATATAAAATTAAAAAAAAAAAAAAATATATATATAAATAAATAAAACTTTTTTAATGTAAATATATATATATATAAAATTGTGGATTTTTTTTACAAAAAATTCAACTCATAGTACAGTTTAAAAAAAAGGAAAAAAAAAAAAAGGAAATTTTAGTGCAGTAGAATTTAAACTAGAAAAAACAAAATTTTTTTCTTCACGAATTGATGTTTTAGGTTACAGAGTATTTCAAGGTCTTAAATTCTTGGTATGGGTATTTCAAAAATGTTGCAAGAAAAATAATGAATAAATTTTTATTACAGTTATATTGATAATTAAAAATTAACTGAAAAAAATAAAATTTTTAAATCTTTTTAATATTATTAATGTTACTATTCTTCATTGGTGGAATGTGGAATGTTGAATTGTCAGTAACGTTAATGAAACGCATACTTTGCGGAATGTACTTGTCGATTTTCTTCCTCGTCCTGCAATCCACATAATTTACTATCATATACTACTTTGTTACTTTCTAATATTACTAGGTAGGTAATTTCTTCAACCCTGTGACAATTGAAATAAAATAAATAATTATTACTTGTGATTGTTTTTAAAAATTTTTTATTTTTTAATAAATAAATTAAAAAATTAAAAAAGTGACTATAGAGATAGATATAAAATAATATAATTGAATTGCTGGTTGTAAAAAGAATGCGGATGATGATGATGATGATGATGATGTACTTGATCGATGAGAGCGAGAATATTTTGTACGCGAGATTTTATCTTTTCCGTGGTAATGCCACTTTCACTGTGTACCTTTATATCACTATTCAGCCGTTATTGGAAAATAATAATAAATTTTATTTTTAATACTTAAATTTTATATTTACTATTATAATATTATAATACTCATTCATTTATTTGTATTACAATTTATTCTATAAATAACGTAATTATTTGCTAAAATTTATTATTTAACTAAACAATCGAGTTAAAAACAACTCCCGGTATGAATAATGAATTTATGATTTCAAAAAATGAATATTTATTTAACTTTGAACCAGTAGCTTCTATATAAAGCAATTTATTATTAATTACAAAAAATATAAAAAATACAGTCATGTTTAATTTGAAAGTGTATATATATATATATAATAATGTGCATTTAAACACGAAATGGCGGAGGGTCATGTAGTAGAATGTCAAGTTTTAGAAACTCTCAACAACGCACTTTCACAGACATTAACTTGCTAATAAATTTATCATTTTTTTATCATAAATTTACCTCTAATGTTATATTTTTTATTTTATAAAAAAATTTCATTCAATCTTTTAATAAAATATTTATTATAAAAGATGTTAATAATTATTTGTTTATAATATTTTTTTTAAATTGGTATATGTATATAATCAGCGCATCAACGTTATGACTGTCATTCTATTTTAAATCATAACAAATGAAAGTGATTTTTACAAAATTTTTTAGTAATTAAAAAGATAAAAATTATGATGTCATACAGAAAAAATAGTACACTATTATTATTATCATAACTACTAATTACGTCATTGGTTTTTTTTATTTAAGTACACAATTGAATAATCACTACTTTTAGTAGTTAAGTAAATAATGGTATAGTGATTCATTCAAGATCTTTATCATACTTTAAGAAGTAAAAAAATTTAATTTATTTTTCCAAACAATCATTACTTATTAATTTATAACTATTAATTAAACAAGTAGATAGTAGTAATTAGATAATTATTACTTTTTATAATAAGATTATACTATCAGTACTAGATCGAGATAAATCGTTAAATAAACTAACATTTAAAATATAAAATATTAACGTATAATATAAATATAATAATAGTGCATATTACATTCAAGTATTTGGAGTAAATAATACGATACATATCATTATGATCATCATCATTATATGTTAATGTAGGTGTAACACCTGACCGAAGCGCATTAACACACTCTCTATATATATATTGTATGCTATCTACTCTATACTAATGTATTTTTTTCAATTCCAAGAGATAATTATTATAGATATGTTTAAACGTGTCACTGTAGTGATAATTGTTGATAAGAGAAGAGCTTCAGTGGGTTTTACTAGCGCTATTTGATCAATTGATCAGTCGCATAAAGTCCTTTAGTCGAGCTCTTACCATTATAATTACTCCTTTTATTTTTTTACACTGTCGTTACCTATTAAAAATAGCAAACAAATAATATAAAGTGGTGAATTTTAACAGTAATAAATGTCATAAATTTTTACGCCAAAACAATAATATATTTTTAAGCGAGAAAGGAATATGCCTTATCAGTATGGTAAATATATAATTTATTGTATATGATATTACTAAATTTACCATCTTAAAAATAATAAGTTGAGTAAATAGTCTGGAGTATATAATATATAATCTATGATGGATGCTTTATCCTAAAATTTTTATTTTAAAAAATTATTTCAAATTTTTTAAAAAATACCCCTAACTTTATTATATTTCAAGTAAGTCATTATAATAGAAATTGATATATTATATTAATTAATGATTATGATTATTATTATTATAAGTAATTTTTACTAAGGTCTCGAATTATTTAAAATTAAATGTATTTCCATTGTATCTAGTAAATTGTTATATACATATAAAACAAATAAAGATTGAATGTCGACAATATTATAACTGAACCAGCGACCAGTATTACGATATCACTGTTAGTAGGATATGTAGACATGGGCGTACATGGTGCAATGTTGTTGTTATTGTTGTTGTTGTTGTTGTTATTTCTGACAAGACTACACCTAACCGTTATGCATCAAAAATTTCGCGCGTGTACAAAAGTTAGATTTACACTTTTAATTTTTCCGTCATCACCAAAGTAATATTATACTTAGTAATGTTAATTATTATCATTATTTTTGCTATTAAATTTATCTAATGACTTCAACTTTTATTCTTACCAACCAATTGTAATTAATTTCACAACAACTTTATATCTCAATTAATTTTTTATCAAATTGCTTTATCAAATTTTTTTATTACATTAATTAATATTTAATTATACTTGGATATAAGTTTAATAAAAATTGTTATACTTGCTGACGTGATGATACATTATTAATTTTAAAAGAATTTAAAAAGATTTATAAATATTTCTGGTTATTATGTGTTAGTTTGAACCTTGAAAAATAATTAACTAAATATATAAATGTGATTGTTGTTTTAACGAGTTTATTATTTTAGGGGCACAGTATGAGCCCGGCGCTAGTGAATGCGCCGTACCAGGACTCCAATCAACTCAGAATAGACAACAACAACTGTTGGAAGAGTATCCGCCAAGACGGATTGACAAATACCGAGGCGGTCCAAATATACAAAGAAGAATGACTCAGAGAGAGGATGTGCTCAAGTTTGAGCAGGGAAGGATAAAAGCCCTGCAAGAAGAACGTTTACATATACAAAAAAAAACATTTACAAAATGGATCAACTCATTTTTATTGAAGGTACATTTATTTTATTATATTTTATACTTGAAAAAATAATTATTTAAATTACTTGATTTAAAAATAGGCGAGAATGGAAGTAGAGGATTTGTTTACCGATCTTGCGGATGGAAAAAAATTGTTAAAACTTTTGGAAATAATATCCGGAGAAAGGTTGGCTAAACCAAACAATGGACGTATGCGAGTTCACAAAATCGAAAACGTCAACAAATCACTGGCATTTCTTCACACTAAGGTAAGGGATTTATTATTATGATTAATAAAGTCAGGTATTATTTATTATTTTAAAATATTTTATCGGGTTTTTTTTTTTTTTTTTTTTTTTTTCTCAACTGTGAAGAATATTTACATTGATATTGATATAGATTGAGGTTGACGGGATGAAACCCTTCAAGTGTAAATTTATTATCATGAATGGCCTCTATACTCGGTTGGTAGCTATATGACATTATAGATTTTGTGTATACACATCATAAACATATACGGTACATATATGCAATCAACTGTCGGGATAATAACTTGAAAGCGCTGTCGATGCGCTACAATAAATTCAATATAAAGAACAAAATCTGTTCGACCGTGCGAATATATAAAATGTTAATTATATACACACGCAGAGCATTGACCACTGATCCTGATTATATTTATTTATTTATTTATTTATTATGGTTAAATTGACATTATTGTCAGGTTTTAATTTTTATTATATGACAAAATACTTGTTGATTATACGATAAGATAAAAAAAATCCTTACAATAAACTTAATATTATTTTTTAGCTTCTTTTTGATGTCTGACAAGTTAACGGAACATTTAATTTAGCTTTCGCTTTTCCCCTATTAGCAAATTTATAAACGACAAAAGCAAGTGATCTATCAAGGTCTTTTTCATTATCATTTATTATATACATATAATAATGTCAAATTTATTTAGATAAATTCATTGAGGTTTTATTTTTGGGTGATTCAATTTGTAAATTTTAATTTCGTTAATCAAATTGTAAAGTGATTGTATATAGATAAAAAAAAATATTGTACGAGGGACCACTAGTATAGTGAAAAAATAAATAAATAAATAAATAAATAAATAAAATAAAATAAAATAAAAAAAAAAATCAAGAAATATATAAAGAGGTCAGCGACCGTGCTAAACTCGCTAGACCGTGAGTAGTCACCGTATGAAATCAAACCCATACTTGATTTCTGTCTTATTGGTTATTGACATTTACTTATTGTAAATTTTTTTATACAAAATTACTCACTTTCACACAAAAATTTTTATTTTATTTTTTGAATAAAATTATGCAACGTATATTAATTGTTGATGAGCAACTGTTTTCACTTGGAAATTAAAATAAAAAGACCTTAGAAAGGAATGTCAAATTAGTGACAATGCAATTGTTAATTATGTTATTATATACTAAGGTATAAATACTTATCATGCAATATACACGTTTATATAATTGATTTTTTGTTGTTGTTCATCATGATTTATTTAAAAAAAATATACATATTTATTCATAGATGATTACTACAACTTATAAAAATAAATGTCATAAGTTATTTTTAGTGGTTATTAAAAAAACAACTATATATCGGTTTATTAGGTAAATAAATAATGATTCATTTGTTATTTATATTATTACTGAGGGTGACAGTTGATTGCTGTTTCAAGTAACAAATTAATCATTAATCGGGATATTTCATATCTTAAAAAATGAGTTTTATTGAGTACAAAGATTCATTCAATAAAATATAAGAATTTTTAAAATAATATTTCAAGTAACTATGACCTAAATATATTATAATGTGTTGATAATTTATAATTGACAATGATTAGTTGATTAATAATTTATGGAATTTTTAATTATCATGATAATAATAACAACAACAAGATTAATTAATAATTGAATTAACATTGAAAAGAAAAACTACATTCCATTGTTTTAATTCTTTAATTCGTATCAAAATATCAAACTAAATGTTTAACGTCATTAAAAAACTAGGTAATTATTATTTAATTGAAAAAAATAAAAAAAAAAAAAAAATAAATAAAAAGAGAACACAATAATTTTTATCGAAAAGATTTAACTAAGAGTAACGCATAACCATTTAACGACTACTTGATACCTACCTAACTCTTATTGAGATAACAGAACAAGCGAACGACTGTTTATGGGCAAGGATGCAGCAAGAAACCATTTACAATCCGTTAGAAATACTCATCTGGATTGTGTTAGTGTATATATATATATATATATCAAGAACTCTGATATTTTTTTTTTTTTTTTAATATTCTTTACTACAAACTCACTTCCTTAAGATTAGAAAATTTGTTATGAATTAAGTAACAAATATAAATTCTTTATTTGTATTGTTCAATTTTTAATTACATTACATACATTTAATTTTAGTTTGTAACTATTTTATTTTATTAAAATTATATAAGAATTACTTAATAAATATTACACAGAAGAGTAGTTTTTATTCCAAAAATGGGATAAGCACTTGTATAAAATTATTAGTGTGAGAGAAGATAAAAAAACGAATACGTGTAATATTTAAAATATTTAATGTGTAGTAAAGAAAATAATAATAACAGTAACGGAATCTTTGTGATCATGATAATCAATTATTTTTACATTAACTGAAATTGGAGTAAATAAATTAAATAGTTGAATGATTGACTGTATCATAAATTAAGATGTCTTATTAATCAATTAAATTGATTTTTTTTCATCTCCTAACTCTAAAGATTAAAATTACTGCTTAGTCATCAAACATGTATATCGATCATTTTATAATTTTCTACTTGTAACATAGTATCACTACATAATAATAATAATATAATAATAATAATAATAATAATAATAATAATAATAATAATAATAATAATTGTGACTACTAGCTATTATTATTGTTGTTGTTGTTGTTATTATTGTTATATTCCACTTATGAGAAGGCACTTGATGATTCAATTCTCACGTTTCACTTCATACCACTTTTGACAATGAGTAAAAGAAAGCATCGACCTCTTTATTTTTTTTTCCTCATTATATTTTACTGTCACCCATCATCTAAATTATTATTATTTTTTATACTATATAACTAATAAAAATAAATAAATAAATAAATAGATTAATTGAATTATTAAAATTACAAATTCGATATTATACTTGAAAATTTTATTAAAACATAATAATTACTAGTTAGTAGACGCATCAACGCATCAGTGTAACAGTGAAAACGACTTACCGGATAGATATTAATATCGACACGCGAGAAAAACTTGTCATAAAATTTAACGATAAATTTACTGTTTGCTGTTAGCATCAACTGACCCTATAACCGCGAAGAAGATAATCACTTATTATTTAATATATATTAGTAAAAGATTTTACTGAAATATTTGAGCGAAAAAAAAATAGAAGAAGAAGAAGAATGTATAATAGAACATTGAGAAGTTTAAATGACACCAAATAATGGTTGAAAAATAAAAAAAATAAAAAATAAATGTTTGTGTATCCTTGAAGTAGTAGTGTCATTCACATTCCATCGATCGACATTTCCTGGCCTGGCAAGAATGCAAGCCAACAAGCCAGTACTACAGACTACAGCAAGAGTAAGAGCAGCAGCAGCAGGAGCAATATACTACACTACTATACTACTAATACTACTACTACTACTACTACTACTCGTAATATACCATTGGAGAACCGCTACGCATACCTGATACTGAAAAAATAACGCCCCAGGTCCCGGTAATAGTACTATATACAGGGTTACCTCGTGAGTACCAAGTCGCGGGAGTTACTCCATGAGAGCAAGAGAAAGAGATTGTTTATCGTTTATCGTTCATCGTTCATCGTTCATCGTTCATCGTTCATCGCATGACTGGATAACGAATTTCAAGAATTGATAATTACAATACCAATATTCTTACTTGTCTTTATTTTTTAGCTTACTATTATACAATTTACGATAATTTTTTATATTTATACTAAAAGTTCGATGACTCTTGTATACTTTTTTTATTACCAATCCAGTAATATACATATTATGTTTTAATACAACTGTTAAACATTATAGTTCTATTTAGTTTAATTTTTATCATTATTTTTGATAAAAAATTAAACAATTAATAATCTCAATATAAAATATAAAATAGTAGCTCAATGACCGGTTAGGAAGACAATTTATCGAAAGAGAACGTACAACCCATATAATAATAACAATAATAATTATAAATAAAACTACCTTCAATTATAATACAAACATACTGTGCTAATTTTCTTATGAATGCATTTTTTTTTCTTTCTGCGAGTAAAAATTCATTGTCGAGAAAAACCCGTGAGAATAATTACATAATAAATTCTATTTATTATAAAATATATTTACAATATTATGTTATGAGTTATATATTGTGGATTAATTTTTTTAATCAACCCAGAATTAAATAAAAGTATTCTATACTAATACCAATACAACACCTTTGCGAACTAAAAATTTATTTGCATATTTATGTCTATGCAGTTTAGAGATTGTCAGTAGTTTACTCGATGCGAGTTGGTTATTACGAAGGTCGCCAGATCTAGACATACCGAGTAAAGTAGAGGTAATTGATTACACTTTTTTTTTTTTCTCTTGAAATATCTCAACGTGAGAACTTTTAAAAATCTAAAATTACATTTTGACCTAATTAATAACAGTAACCATTATTAAAAATTTATTGGAATGTTAGATTAAAATTTATCAAACTCAGGGTAATTATAGTAATTGTTGTCTTGTTTTTAAGTACAGAGTTGTTATTTTTTTCTTTAAAAGCTTCTTATCACATACTGATACTCTTAAATGAAACGTAATCGTTATATTTGTCGATGAGTAACGGCAATTTATGACACTGTAAACAGTTTTATTGTTGAAAAGAATGAAATGTTAAACTGCATGAAAAAAAAAAAAAAAAAAAAAAAAAAAAAAAAACTGTCGTATCATCAAGTCTGAATATGGTTAAATAGAATTATTTTTAGCGGTTGAATTAAAAATTATGATAGATAATTTTTTGTAATTTAATTTATATGGCTTCTTTGGTAAAGATAATAATTCGAATATTCTCACACCCCTATTCTTTAGCTATCATCATTTCAGTTAGAATATATCGGTATAAAAATAATATAACACATAATTTTTTATGATTAAATGAATTAAAAAAAAAAAAAAAAAAAAAAGTTATTATTCAAGTGAAAGAGAATCCTGTTTTCAATTGTCATTTAATTATTAAGTTATACTTGTATTTATAACAACTGATAAAACAATTTACATAATATCATAAAATGACAGTTGTTTGTGAGAAATAAAATATAATAATCTTATAAATAACAATCGAGTTTTTTTTTTTTTTTTCAAATAATATATTTTTATACTCAATAGATGTTTAGTCCATGATTTTACCATATAGTAATATTAAAAGTAATATAATAAATGAGTACACTGATAAATTCTGACGTGTTTGAGAGACACGAGGTCTAGCTTGACAAAGAGGTAAAAAGATACCCTCGGGTGAAGTTTCTTGTTACAAACACGCACATATAAAAATAATATTGTTAAATTTACTACTATCTTATATAATACTGTAAGAAATGTAATAAATTTCTGAAGATAACATTAATTTGATATTATTTTAGTAATACGATTTAATATATATTTTGTTACTCTGTTTGCTTCAGGTACGATTGGAAAGTATTGGAGCAGAAGATATTGTTGATGGAAATCCAAGATTAATATTAGGTTTGATATGGACAATTATTCTAAGGTTCCAAATTCAAGAAATAGAAATAGATGTTGATGAAGAAAATGAAAGCAGTGAAAAAAAATCAGCCAAAGATGCTCTGTTACTTTGGTGTCAAAGAAAAACAAATGGTTATCCACATGTCAATATCCAAGATTTTACAGGTAATAAATATTAATAATAATAATAATAATAATATGATAATAATATTTGTATTTATAATATAATAGGTTCTTGGAGAAGTGGTCTTGGTTTTAATGCCCTTATCCACGCTCACAGGCCAGATTTGGTCAATTGGTCAGAATTACAGCAAACACGACACATTGATAATCTTAATTATGCATTTGATGTGGCAAATACAGAACTTGGTATTCCACGACTTCTTGATGCTGAGGATGTAGATACTGCTAGACCAGATGAAAAATCAATAATGACATATGTTGCCTCGTATTATCATACATTTGCACGAATGAAAAATGAAATAAAAAGTGGTAAAAGAATAGCTAATATTGTTGGACAAATGATGGATGCTGATAAAATGAAAATTCATTATGAAAAATTAACAGCTAATTTATTAGAATGGATAAAACTTAAAATAACAGTACTTGAAAATAGAAATTTTCCAAATTCATTGGAGGGTATCCAACGTCAATTATTAGGATTTAAACAGTATAGAACTGTTGAAAAGCCACCAAAATATAAAGAACGTTCTGAAATAGAAGCACTATATTTTCATATAAATACACAATTAAAATCATTAAATCAACCGGCATTTATACCACAAGAGGGACAATTAATTCAAGATATTGAAAGAAATTGGGTTGAATTAGAGCGTGCTGAGCATAGACGTGAAGTAGCATTACGTACTGAATTATTACGACAAGAAAGATTAGAACAGCTTAATTATAAATTTGAAAAAAAAAGTGTATTAAGAGAGGGTTATCTTAAAGAGATGATACAAGTATTATCAGATCCACGTTACGGTAGTAATATTTCTCAAGTAGATGCTACTGTTAAAAAACATGAAGCTATAAGTGCTGATATATTAGCACGTGAAGAACGTTTTCATGATTTAACAAATATGTCTGAAGAACTTGTTAGAGAAAATTATCATGGATTAGATAGAGTTAAAATACGTGAACAGGAGGTACTTGAAAGATGGAAACAATTATTATCACTTTTAGATAATCATAAATTAAATTTAACAGCATTATCATCATTAATGAGTTTAATGAGAGAAATAGATACAACATTGGCAAGTATACAAGAATTACAAATAAATTTTCAAAGTACAGATGTTGGTCCTCATTTATTAGGTGTTGAAGATTTATTACAAAAGCATAGTTTACAAGAGCTTCAAGTAACAGCACTTGGTGAAACACAACGACGTCTTGGTAGACAAGCTGGACAACATTTAACATCTCAAAAAAATTTAACTAAAGAATTACCTTTATTAGAAAAAAAATTATTAACATTAAATACTGAATATAATTATTTAATTGAAAATAGTAAAGAACGTAAAGCTAGATTGGAGGATGCAAGAAATTTTTTTCATTTTCTACAAGATCATGAGGATGAAGAATCATGGCTTATTGAAAAACAACGTATATGTAAAGCCGGTATATCTGCTAAAGATTTACGTGCTGTTATATCATTACAACAAAAACATAAAGCATTACAAGATGAAATGAAAGTTAGACGTCCTAAATCAGAGCAACTTTGTAGTGCTGGTATTAAATTAATTGATGATAATCATCCATCGGCTATTGAAATAAAAAATCGTATTGAATCACTTCAAGAACATTGGAAAGTACTTGAAGAATTAGCTGGATTAAGAAAAAAACAATTAGATGATGCTGCTGAAGCATTTCAATATTATACAGATGCTAATGAAGCTGATTCATGGATTAATGAAAAAATGGCCCTAGTTACATCACAAGATTATGGTGTTGATGAACCAAGTGCACAAGCATTATTACAAAGGCATAAAGATTTACAGGGTGAACTTAATGCTTATAAAGGTGATGTACAATCATTAAATATACAAGCTGATAAATTAATAAAAGCTGGTATATCAACATTAGAATTATCAACTGATCCAGAGCCAGTAGCTGAACTTGAACAAAATGAATGGAGACAAGAAACACGATTAATACCACAAGATGAATGGGTTGATGAAATTCATGAACGTGTTGAAACACGTACTGTACTTGAAGATAGACTTGTACCACAAGTTAAAAGTTTATATCCATTTAATGGTCAAGGTATGACTATGGCTAAAAATGAAATAATGTTTTTATTAAATAAAACAAATCTTGATTGGTGGAATATTAGAAAATCAGATGGTACTGATGGTTTTGTTCCAGCTAATTATGTACGTGAAATAGAACCTAAAATAATTCAAGTACAAGTAAGAAGACCTGAAAAGGTACGTGTTGTACAGCGTGTTAAAAAAACTAAAATGGTTAATCAAATAGTACCTGTTAGACGTGTTAAATCTATTAAATCAGCAGTTAAACCAATAAAACGTAAAGTAATAACTAATGATAGTGATAATGTTGAAAAAAGGCAAAAAAAAATAAATGATACTTATGATGAATTAAATAAATTAGCTATTAAACGTCATGCATTATTGGAAGACGCTATTAGACTTTATGGTTTTTATCGTGAATGTGATGATTTTGAAAAATGGATTAAAGATAAAGAAAAAATGTTGAGAGCTGATGATTCACGTGATAATGTTGAAACTGCTAAAAGAAAATATGAAAAATTTTTAACCGATTTATCGGCATCTGGTAAACGCGTTGAAGCTATTGATGCATCAGTTGATGAATTTGTTAGACAGGGTCACAGTAAATTAGATAAAGTTAAATCACGTCAAAAGCATATTCATCAACTTTGGGATCATTTAAATTGGTTAAAAGCTCAAAAAGAAAAAAGTTTAGAGGGTGCTTCTAGTGTTGAACTTTTTAATCGTACTTGTGATGAAGCACACGATTGGATGCATGAAAAAATAACTCAATTAGATACTGCTGAATTAGGTCCTGATTTAAAAACAGTTCAAGCATTACAACGTCGTCATCAACATTTAGAACGTGAATTAGCTCCTGTTGAAGAAAAAGTACGTAAAGTTAATTTATTAGCTAATAGTGTTAAAAGTTCATATCCAAATGAACATAAAAATGTTGATGATAGACAAAATCAAATAAAACAATTATGGAATAAAGTACAATCAAAAGCTAAAGAACGTCGTTCACGTTTAGAAGATGCTGTTGGTCAACAAATATTTATTAATAGCTCAAAAAGTTTAATTAATTGGGCATTAGATGTTAAACAAGCTATTAAAGCTGATGAATCAGTAAGAGATGTTGAAACTGCTGAAAAATTAAAAAAACAACACACTGATCTTGGTGAAGAAATAAAAACACGTAAAGATGAATTTAGTGAAGTTGAACAACTTGGTGCACAATTATTACAACGTAATTCTGGTTTAACAGATATTAAAGAACGTTTAGATAAACTTGATGGTTTATATAAAAATTTAATATCTAATTGGAATACCAAAGATTATTGGCTTAATCAGTGTCTTGATTTACAATTATTTAATCGTGAAGCTGATCAAATAGAAGCAACAACAAGCTCTCATGAAGCATTCCTTGAATTTATTGATCTTGGTGAATCACTTGATGACGTTGAAGCGTTATTAAAACAACATATTAAATTTGAAAATACATTAAATGCTCAAGATGAACGTCTTAAAGCATTTAGTGATACTGCTGATCGTTTAATTCAACAAAATCATTATGATAAAGATTATATTAATGATAAACGTAATCAAGTATTAATACGACGTGCTGCTGTTAAAGATGCTGCACAAATAAGACAAGCTAAATTAAAAGCTTCTGAATATTATCAACAATTTTCAGCTGAAGTTGATGATTTACGTGATTGGCTTAGTGATAAAATGAAAGTTGCTGCTGATGAAAGTTATCGTGATTTAAATAATTTAGAACGTAAACTTCAAAAGCATGAAGCATTTGAACGTGAATTACGGGCTAATGAAGGACAATTACGTGCTGTTAATAAAGCTGGTAAAGTTTTAATATCTGAACAAAATTATCGTTCCAATGATGTTAATCAAACATTAAAAGATCTTAATAATCAGTGGAATCGTTTAGTTGAATTATCATTGGAAAAAGGCCGTAGACTTCGTCAAGCAGCATCACAACATGGTTATAATAAAACAATGGAAGATGCTAAATTAAAACTTGAAGAAATTGAAACATCACTACAAAGTAAACAAGTTGGTGTTGATTTAAGAAGTTGTAAAGAATTATTAAAAAAACATCAAATTTTGGAAACCGATATGTCACAGTGGGAACTTAAAGTTGATGATTTAGTAGCAATGGGTCAAGAAATGGCTCACGAAGGGCATTTTGATGCTAAAAATATTTTAAAAAGTAGTCAAGCTACACAATTAAAGTTTCGTAGTTTAAAAATACCAGCTAAAAAAAGACGTGAAGCACTAGAAGAAAGTTTACGTTTTCATAAATTTAGATTTGAACTTGACGCTGAATTACACTGGATTAAGGATCATCAACCACAGGCATCATCAACTATGCTTGGACAAAATCTTCATCAAGCTCAAACACTCCATAAAAAACACAAAAAATTAGAGGCTGAAATAATTGGTCATCAACCAATGATTGATAAAGCACTTGCAACTGGTCAAGGACTTATTGATCAATCTCATCCAGAAAGAAAAAAGGTTTGTTTATTTTTCTCTATAATATTTTTTATTATTATCATAAAAATTATACAATAAATTATTTTTTCGGTTAAAAATAAAAAAACAAAAAAAAAAAAATATTGAATTTTTGTATAGTCGGTTCATCGTCAAATAACAACCTGGGTCATAAGAGGTAAAGTACATTTACAAATGCATGATGTGACACCGCGATTCTTTTTCATTTCAATTACATTATCATTTATTTATAAACTAAATAATAACCGAAATTCATTTTTTTTTTTTTTTTTTTTTTTTTTGCTGTTTAATAAATATTGATCCTGCAATTTTGTAGTTGTTGTTTTTTTAATTTTTAACAAATTAATTAAAAAAAATATTTTTTTTTTTCAGCTTCTAAGCATGTCTTAGCTATATGTTTTTAAATCTATCAATCAATTAGTATAACTATTTATATATTATTAGAGTTATTTTTTATTTAATAGATTCAAGAACTGTGTGAAAAATTGGATGACGCTTGGAAAGACTTACAAGATAAAGCTAATGAACGTAGTCGTGCATTAGATTTATCATTGAGGGCTCAAGAATTTTTCTTCGAAGCTGGAGAAGTTGAAAGTTGGTTGTGTGAAAAGAATGATGTTTTAAGTTCAACTGATTATGGTAGAGATCGTGATGCTGCAACAAAACTTCTCACTAAACATAAAGTAATAAAAATGTTTTTTTTTTTTTTTTTTTTTTAATATAAATATTATTTTAAACTTGAAACTGTTTCATAATTTATTTTATTATATTTTTAGACGGTAGAACTTGAATTAGATTCTTACAACGGAATAGTTACGGAAATGGGTCACACAGCAGCGGCAATGGTTAACGCAAAGCATCCAGACAGTAAAGCTATTGCTGCGAAACAACAAGCAATTGCACAGCAAATGCGTGCACTTCAAAGATTAGCAATAACAAGACAACAAAGACTGATGGAGAGTATGTATCGTCATGAATATTTCCTTGAAAGTCGTGAATTAGAGCAGTGGATTAAAGAACAAGAACAAGCTGCTGGTTCTGAAGATTATGGACATGATTATGAGCATTTATTAATTTTACAAACTAAATTTAATGATTTTAAACATCGTATTGAAGCTGGTTCTGAAAGATTTAATCAGTGTGAAGAATTAGCTAAAAAATTAATTAGTAATGAAAGTCCCTATATACAAGATATAGAAAAACGTCAAGAGCAACTTGGGTAACTATTTTAATTAATTTTTTAATAATTAAAAAAAAAAAAAAAAAAAAAAAAAAAAATAGGTGATGGCTTCTGTAGTGTAAATTATTTATTTTATTTACTCTGTAGATATTTTAAAGTTTGCATCTTTATTTTTTGTATTTGGAATGATATTAATATGATAGTTTTTATATTAACGTAGATTATTCTAGTAGATGGGTAATGGCTTTACTATTAACTTTAATAAATTTTGTATAGAGGTGATGAGGATGATCCTGTAGCACAAGTACGCAGAAAACATAAACATATGTGGTGAGTTTGTATATACTTGGTGCAGTGTGATACTAATATCCTCCACATTTATAATACTACATTAATGATATAATACTCACAATTGCATGAGTATGTTGTTTATGCATCTTACCTGTCATCTAAACTAATCCTTATAATAAAATATAATTATAATAATAATAATGATAATGATAATGATAATGATTAAAATAAAAAGATGTATTAATAATTATAATTTTATTTAGGGAATCATGGCAACACTTGTTGGGATTAATACGTCATCGTGAACAACGACTTCAAGCTGCTGGTGAAATTCATCGTTTTCATCGAGATGTTGCTGAAGTTTTATCACGAATTCAAGAAAAAGAAGCTGCTCTTCCAGAAGATTTAGGACGTGATTTAAATTCAGTATTGGCACTTATTAGGCGTCATGAAGGATTTGAAAATGATTTAGTAGCATTGGAAGCACAACTTCAAGTATTGGTTGAAGATGCATCTAGATTACAAACTTTATATCCAGGTAATAATGCATCTCATATTGATCAACAGCAGAAAATAGTATTGTCCAATTGGGAGGAATTAAAAGAAAAATCAGCAAATCGTCGAGATCAATTACAAGCTAGTTGTGATTTACAACGATTTTTAACTCAAGTACGTGATTTAATGAATTGGGCAGCTGGATTACGTGCTGCATTATCAACAGAAGACAAAGTACGTGATGCTGCTAGTGCTCAAATTCTTAAAGCTGAACATGAAGCATTAAAAGGTGAAATAGAAGCTAGAGAGGATAGTTTTAGTTCTGTTCTTGATCTTGGTGAAGCAATGATAAAAAATGGTCATTATGCTGTTAATGAAGTTGAAGAAAAATGTAATCAATTATTAGAAGAACGTGAAAAACTTCATACTGCTTGGCAGGGTAAAAAAATTCATCTTGATCAGCTTATTGATTTACATTTTTTTTTACGCGACGCTAAACAATTGGATAATTTATCAGCAACACAAGAGGCTGCATTGAGTGGTGATAATTTTGGTGTTTCTGTTGAAGAAATAGATGGACAAGTTAAAAAGCATAATGAATTTGAAAAATTACTTGTTACACAAGAAGAAAAATTATTATCTCTTAAAGAACAGGGTAATAAACTTATACAACAAAAACATTTTAATTCACAAACAATATCTAAACGTTTACATGAGGTATCTGATAAACGTGGTAAAATTCATCAATTGTGTAATACACGTCGTAATAAATTAGAAGCAAGTCTTCTTCATGTACAATTTATTCGTGATGTTGGTGAGGCTGAATCTTGGATTGGTGAAAAACAAAAAAAATTAGAAGCTGAAGCATCTAAAGGTCAAGTATTGAGTTTAGAGGATAAAATAAAAAAATTACAAAAACATCAAGCATTTCAAGCTGAATTAGCTGCTAATCAAAGTAGAATTGAAGAAATAAAAAATAAAGGTGAAATATTAATAACACAAAATCATCCATCTAGCAATGAAATTCGTAATCAATTGGAACAATTACAAGGTACATGGCGTAAATTATTAATTGTTTCTGGTAATCGTGGTAGAGGTTTAGAAGAAGCACAAGATATACTTGAATTTAATAATCAAGTTGAAAAAATAGAATCATGGATTCGTGATAAAGAAATGATGGTACAAGCTGGTGATACTGGTAAAGATTATGAACATTGTTTAAGTTTACAACGTAAATTAGATGATGTTGATAGTGATATGAGAGTTGATGATACTAGAATAAAATCAATAAATTCATTAGCTGATAAACTTATTAAACAAGGTCATGATGATGAATCTAAAGTAATACAACAACGACGTGATAATGTTAATAAAAAATGGAAAAATCTTCAGGGTGCATTAACTAATTATAGATCAATATTAGCTGGTGCTTTAGAAATTCATTTATTTAATCGTGATATTGATGATACAAGTCAACGTGTTATTGAAAAATCACTTGCTATGAATACTAATGATGTTGGTAAAGATTTAGCTGCTGTTGAACATTTACAACGTAAACAAGAAGCTATGGAACGTGATATGACTGCTATTGAAGGTAAATTAAAAGAACATAAAGCCGAGGCTATTAAATTATCATCTAAATATATAGATAATGCACCACAAATAAATGCTATATTTTATAATATTGAATCTAATTGGGATGAATTACAACATTTAACTAAACATAGACGTGATGTTTTAAATCAAGCTTATACTTTACATAAATTTCAAGCTGATTTACATGAAGTTGAAATATGGATTAAAGATACTATTAAACGTATGAATGAATCTGGTGCTCCAACAACTATTTCTGAAGCTGAAGCACTATTAGAACTTCATCAAGAAAGAAAAGCTGAAATAGATGGTCGTAAAGATATGATTAAAGCTCTTGATGATCATGGTCAAAAATTAATAAATATTGATCCACAAGTTAAAAAAAGTTTGGAACATTTAAAAAATATTAATTCAGGATTAGTTGACGCTTGGAGTGAAAGAAGAGAAAAATTAATGCAAGCTTATCATTTACAACAATTTAAAGAACAAGCTGATCAAGCAGATAGTTGGTTAGCAACTAAAGAAGCATTTCTTAATAATGATGATTTAGGTGAATCATTATCTGGAGTTGAAACTTTAATACGTAAACACAGTGAATTTGAAAAAATGTTATTATCACAATTAGGACGTATTGATGAATTAGAAACATTTGCTAATAAAATAATTAATAAAAATTCAATTGACGCTGATATTATTAAAACAAGATTAATATCTGTATGTTTAAGACGTGATAAATTAAAAGATAATTCAACAATAAAAATGAAAAAATTAATAGAAAGTCGTCAATTGCATAAATTTTTAAGAAATATTTATGAAGTTGAAGGTTGGTTACATCAAAAACAACAAGTTGCTGGTGATGAAAATTATCGTGATTCAACAAATTTACAAAGTAAAATTCAAAAACATTTAGCTTTTGAGAGTGAATTAATAGCTAATCGTGGACGTATAAGTGGTATTATAACTGAAGGTGAAAATTTAATTGAAAATAATCATTATGCTTGTAAAGAAATTCAAGATCGTTTAGAGGATTTAGAATCTGAATGGAGAATTTTACAAGAAACTAGTCAACTTAAAAAAAATCGTCTAAATGATGCTTATCAAGCATTATTATTTGGTCGTACATTGGATGAATTTGAAACATGGATGGATGATATTGAAACACAATTACAATCTGAAGATCACGGTAAAGATTTATCAAGTGTTGCTAATTTATTAAAAAGACATACTAATTTAGAGAATGATGTTCTTGGTCATAATGAAGCTTGTGAATCTATTAAAGAAACTGCTAATAATTTTAAAAAAACAAAACACTTTATGTGTGATGAAATAAGTGAAAGAGCACAATTATGTGTTAATAGATATCATGGACTTCAAGAACCTATTCAAATAAGACGTGATAATTTAGAGGATGCTAAATTACTTAATCAATTTTTAAGAGACGTTGAGGATGAACTTCATTGGTTATCTGAAAAAGAACCCCTAGCTGCTAGTAATGATTTAGGTAATTCATTGATGACTGTAAAAAGATTACAAAAAAAACATCAAGCTCTTGAAGCAGAACTTATTTCACGTGAACCTGTTGTTGCTTCATTGGCAGCTCGTGCTGCTGGTATGATAAGAACTGGTCATTTTGCATCTGATAAAATAGATTCATCAATACAAGAATTACAAAAAAAATTAATTAATATACGAGATTATGCGAGTGTTAGAAAATTACGTCTTCTTGATGCTGTTGAATCACAAATGTTTTATGCTGAAGCTGGTGAAGCTGAACAATGGATTAAAGAAAAATATCCTCAATTAACATCCAGTGATTATGGTAAAGATGAAGATTCTGTAGAATCTTTATTAAAAAAATTAGAGGGTCTTGAACGTGATTTATCATCTTTTGAAACAACTATTGATAATTTAAATAAATTATCACAAGGTTTAATAAATCGTAATCATTTTGATAGTAAAAATATTCAACAAAAACAAAATGATATTAAACAAAAATTTATAGAATTACAAAAATTACATGATTTTAGATTACATAGATTACTTGAAAGTGAAAAATTATTTTTATTTATACGTCAAGCTGATGAAGTTATTGAATGGATTGGTGATCAAACAACAGTTGCTGCATCCGAAGATTATGGACGTGATGTTGAACACGTTGAATTATTAATTCAAATATTTGATAACTTTTTAGCTGGTTTAACTGCCAGTGAAAGCCGTGTATTTATGGTTATAGAAGCTGGTGAAAAATTAATTCAAGAAAAAAATCCTGAAAATATTAAAATACGTAATAAAATTGATGAAACTAAACAACAGTGGGATGATTTAAAAGAATTAGCTCATGCTAGACAAGAAGCACTGGCTGGTGCTAAACAAGTTCATATGTTTGATAGAACAGCCGATGAAACAATATCATGGATTCAAGAAAAAGAAGCCAGTTTAAGTGCTGATGGTTATGGACATGATCTTGAAACAATTCAAGCTCTTGTACGTAAACATAAAGGATTTGAAACTGATTTAGCGGCTGTTAAAGAGCAAGTTGAATCTGTTATGGCTGAAGCATCAAGACTTGCTGAATTATTTCCTGATGCACGTGAACATATTGCCGTTAAACATGAAGAAGTTGATGAAAGTTGGAATGAATTGTTGGAAAAGGCAGCACAAAGACAAAATAAACTTACACAAGCTGAACAGCTTGAGGCTTATTTTGATGAATACAGAGATTTATCATTTTGGATTAATGAAATGATTGCTAAAGTAACAGCACCAGAATTAGCACGTGATGTTCCTGGTGCTGAAATATTAATATCTCGACACAATGAATATAAAGTTGAAATAGATTCTCGACAGGATGAATTTTATAAATTTAATAAAACAGGTAATGCTTTAATTCAACAGGGTCACTTTTTATCTAAAGAAATAAAAGATAAAATTTCTGTTCTTGAAAATAAAAAACAAACATTAATAGATACATGGGATAAACGTAAATTAATATATGAACAGAATTTAGATACACAAATATTTAAACGTGAAGCTGAAACACTTGAAAATTGGATAATAAGTCGTGAACCAATGCTTAATGATAGTAATCTTGGTGATACAATACCACAAGTTGAAGATTTAATACGAAAGCATGAAGATTTTGAAAAAACAATTGAAGCACAGGAGGATAAATTTAAAGCTCTTAAACGTATAACATTGTTAGAACGTCAATTTCAAAAACAACAACAAGCTGAATTAGTAGCACGTCAAGCTGAAAAAGAACGTATTGAACGTGTACGTATTGAAGAACGTAAGAAAAAAGAAGTACAACGTATTACTGAAGAACGTAAACGAGAAGAAGAAAGACGTAAATTAGACAATAACTCTCATAATCGTAGTGCTGGTGATCCTACTAACGATATTATTAATGGTAATGCTCAGTCATCTAATGATAATAACAATACTCAAAATAACAATAATAACAATCACAATGAATCATCGGTTAATCGTTTATCACCATTAAAAACAACCCAAGAATCATCAACTTCAGGTATGAATCCTTCATCAAAATTATACGGTATTTCTCATGTATTTGGTGATCGTTTAAAACGTACAACACCTGATATTAAACGTGCCGAGAGTATGAAAATTGATACTAAAAAACCTAAACGAACACCTAGCTTTACAACCAGACGACGAACTCAGAGTTTTCGTAAACATCAACGTATGGAAAATATGGATCCATTGAGTCCTGTTGAAATTCAAGGTATACTTGAACGTAAACATGAATTACAAAGTGGTGGTAAAAAAGCAGCTATAAGATCATGGAAACAATATTTTACTGTACTTTGTGGACAATTGTTGTGTTTCTTTAAAGATTACAGTGATTTTTCATTGAGTAAAGCTGCTACTGCTCCAATAACTATTTACAATGCCACGTGTGAAAAAGCTGATGATTATACAAAACGTAAACACGTATTTCGTCTTAGATGTACTGATGGTTCTGAATTTTTATTCCTTGCTGCTAATCAACAAGAAATGGAAGACTGGGTTAATAAAATTTTATTCCACGCTAGATTACCACCAAGTATGCAGCTATTAAAGTATGATGAATCACAAAAAGATGATTTAGATTTAGATTTAGATTTAGATTTAGATTTACATTTAGATAGATTAAAAATTATAACACCTGATAAAGTTATTGGTGATGATAATGCTTCTACTGGAAGTAGTCATGTATCAACTCCTGAATTTGAACGTAAAAATTCAGTCATACGTCGAGATATACAACCAACTACTCAAGATTTATCTACCGTTGCTCCGACTCATTCTTTGTCATCCTCCTCATCATCCAGCAATGTTCAAATCGAATTTTTACAAAAACACCGTCAAGCTCAACAAATGCGCGGAACTAGAAATTATTCAGAATTAATGTCTGGTGAATCTATATCACAACCGCAGACTGAATTTTTACAAAAACATAAAAACCAACAGCAACATCTTTTGGCTCAACAGCAGCAACAGTTGATTCATCATGAACAATTGGCAAGTCAAAGAGATCAATATCAAACTCCACCAGTTCCACCTAGAGGAGCACCACCCCCAATTCCTGTAAGATCGCCCAGTACAGATAATGTTACTCCACTAAGACGTAATAATGGTAAATTAGTAATAATATATACATTTTCTTTTTTTTTTTTTTTTCTGAAACTAATAATTAATTTTGGTTATTTAAGATGTCGAGCAGTATGTTCCACCAACAAGACCACAGTCTTTTCAGCATAAAAGTTCACCGTTAAATCACAATGGTTCAGAGGGATATACTAATGATAATACAACACGGCACCGACCAGGAAGTATGGATTTCACTTCACAACCACAAGGTATAAAACATTTTTTTATATAATTTTATTATCTAGTAAAATAAATAATTATTTATTTGTGATTGGTAAATCTAAATTGACAATTTTATAGAAATAGCACCTCCCTTACCATCGAGTGCACCACCGACCAACATAGATAAACAAAATATTCAAGATCCTGGTTAGTTTTAAAGATTTGAATGCGTGACTTTTTTTTCTTTTTTTTTTTTTTTTAAATAATAATAATAGTAATTGTATGTTTGTCTCGCATGAATTTTTTTATCTTGAACAATTCATTGATTTATTATTTTTAGCCGAGCATGTATCAATTGTTTAATTTTTTTTTTTTAATTGACTTGAATAAATTAATAATATCTTATTATTTCTTCTTTTTGCAGTTTATGGAAATACAGTTAATATGAGACAGGTAATTTATTAATTTAATAATAAAAAACAAAAAATTAAAAGTTGAAACAATTTATTGATAAAAATAATTTTTTTAATTTTTGTTTGGTTTAGAGTGGACAACAAACGACAAATTCGTTTAGTAATAGACCGACATCGTTACCACCTTATGTAGCACCACCTCCAGCTGTTTCACCTACTACGCCAACAGTATCAGTAGTTGACGGTAGACGAGCATCAGAAAGTGGTTCAGAAAGTGAACAAAGTTCTGGGGGCTCTCGTAAAGATCGAGATTATAAACGTAGTTCTGTATTGAGTAACTTCTTCGGTAGAAGAAAAAAGCCATCGCAATCGTAGTACCATATAAGAAAACAATATTTTTTATAAGAAAAAAAAAAAAGAAATAAAAAAAAATAGTTTACATATTTATTTAAAATAATACAAATATAAATATTTTTAATAATTTATTATTACAAAAAATAGATTTGGAAAAAAATATACCAATCAATTATTTCTATGTTTACTAAGTATCAAGACAAAGCGAGATTCACTTTTTATTTTATTTAATGAATTTATTTTATTATTTTTTTTTTTCTTTTTTTTTTTTTTGTAGTTTATAAATAAAAAATCTTCAATGAATGCTAAGTAATTTTCCAAATAATCAATAAATTTATATTAAATAATGATCGAACGAAGTACCGAG